>NC_064303.1:88370831-88670831 GCF_023373825.1 Bactrocera dorsalis
GCAGCTAACTGTGAGCAAAACGACGTACAACTGTGTTGTCTTGTATGGACTTAACGCCAGCAGCGCTACTAGAGTTATGAGCGTAAATGTATGTATGTTTATATGAATTCCCTGCACAAACACACACACACACACATACATAAATAGATACATACATACATACAATTATAAAATATTAACCAAAGGTATCGCTGTACCTATAAGCAAATACTTGCAAACATAACTACATGTCTGTATTTATTCACAAAATACCCGCAGTTAGCTTCATTCCAGTTAAGCATTACTAGCTTGTTCAACGCGGCCAACCAACGCGCTCCGCTCAACTCAGCTAAAGTCAACTATGATTTAACAATTTTTGCAAAATGGAATTAAAATAGACGAAAGAAAAACAGAAAACAAAAAAAAACCAAAGCAATAGTTCGTTCACCCGGCCTTTCTTGTCGCTAGTCGCTCGCCGGCGCAGAAATTAACAGAAATCAAATTAGTTACTCTGCGATGCAATTGCTGCAACTAATTGCAAAACTCCTATTTTATGTACATACCGTGTGTACTAAATACAAATAAATATTTATTGAAAATAGGAGACAATAAAAATATGACAAATTTTACAATGCCATAGCCGAGCTACAACAACGACAAACGTCAGCCACACGTACAACTAGTACGCCAGGTAATGTCAATCCACTAACTGAATGTAAGCTTGTACGAGGAGTACATACATACATATGTATACTCGTACTACTTACTAAGCAAACGCCGACGTTGGCGAGTGGTGAAGACACAGCTTCAGTGTAAGAGTTCAATTACCTTTGCTTTGGAGCAACAAAAACGAAGGCACAGCACAACGAAATCGCCAACCAAAAACAGACATTAAAAGAGCTAATTATAGCATAACAATCACAGGGACGGTCGGTCTGTTGGTCGGTTGGTGTAAATGCATAGGCCAAATGTCGTTACTGGGTTTGCGTCTTCACTAAACTTCACCGTGGTGTTCAATAATATGGTGTTGCATATTTCATTTGCAATTGTGCAAAGTCTTGCATCGCATTCCTTAAAAGTTTCGCAACCAACAAAAAATACATAAATATGGAGAAATACATTCAAATGTATACATATATCATCAAATGGATATGAATATATACATACGTACATATATTGATGTTTGAGTACATATATGTAGTACTTTGCGATAATTTGAAACAAAGTTATGGTCACTCTACACATTTCTTAATTGTATAATTGTAACGAATTTACTATTTTTGTACAATTTACCGTTATTTATAAGTTTTTTTTTAGTTAAACATTTAAATTTTGGATCACCAATTGGTAAAATGTTAAATTGTTATAACAGCTGTTTATTTTTTGTTTACATGCGAAAGTGTAATTCATAATATCCAAACAGGGAAAAAATAGATCAGAGGTTTATGAAAATATAAATAATTCGAGCTACAGAACTAAATAGAGAAGGCTGGCATGTGCCGATAATATTGATATCATTGACCTCAACAACCGTGCCGTTAGTTCGGCTTTCTCCAGACTGAATAGGGAAGAAAGCAAATAGGTTTGATAGTGAACGTCATCCAACAAATAGTCGTCGCACTCGCGACTTGGCTCCCACGTCACTGTTGACAGTCATCAATCTATTGATTGATTGCTTGATTTAACGAGGAACGTACCGCGATCTTAGGTCTATTGTGTCCTCTCCTAAATCTCAAAGACTCCCCTAGATGCTAGGTCAATGTTGTGTAAATGCTTCTTCAGCTTGCAGTGGCCAGTTTTGTACCCTGCCATTAGCAACTTGGCATGCCGCATGCTATGTAGTTGTTGCCAATGCCATTCTCTGCCTACTCCTTCTTCCTTATGGAGAAACTCCTTTATGGTCCAGTGAAGGGTTCAGTCTGGGTCGGGTAGGTCTGGTAGTGAACGAGAGCGAGACGAAATATCTCCTGTCATCAAACAAACAGTCGTCGCATTCGTGACTGGGCTCCCATGTCACCGTTGACAGTCATAACTTTGAAGTTGTGGATAATTTCTTCTCTTTGGGAACCAGCATAAACACCACCAACAATGTCAGCCTGGAAATTCAACGCAGGATAGCTCTTGCTAACAGGTGCTAGTTCGGACTAAATAGGTAACTGAGAAGCAAAGTCTTCTCTCGACGAACAAAACCCAAACTCACTCATAATTCCCATCCTGCTTTATGGTGCAGAGGCTTGGACGATGACAACAACTGATAAGTCGACGTTGCGAGTTTTGAGAGAAAGGTTCTGCGAAAGATTTATGGTCCTTTGCGCGTTGGCCACTGCGAATATCGCATTCGAGATATACGACGACATTGACATAGTTCAGCGAATTAAAAGACAGCGGCTCCGCTGGCTAGATCATGTTGTCCGAATGGACGAAAAAACTCCAGCTCTAAGAGTATTCGACGCAGTACCCGCCGGCGGAAGCAGAGGAAGAGGAAGACATCCACTCCGTTGGAAGGCCCAAGTGGAGAAGGACCTGGCTTCGCTTGGAACATCCAATTGGCGCCACGTAGCGAAAAGAAGAAACGACTGGCGCGCGGTTGTTAACTCGGCTATAATCGCGTAAGCGGTGTCTACGCCAATTAAGAAGAAGAGAAGAAGGGTTCAGTCCCTTCCATGTTAGTGGATACTGCGGAGCTGGCGAGTTCATCAGCCAGTTCGTTCCCGACTATACCTTTGTAACTGGACACCCAGAGAAGGTGCACAAGGTTACGTTCAGCTAGGCCATTCAGCCGTTCACTACACTCTTGCACTAGTAAAGATTTGATCGGATGAGACTGTTTTTAAATGCTGCTTGACTATCGCTAAGTATGGTTATATGTATGTATGTACGTTGCGATAGTTGCGTTGGAGGTTTATACCGACTAATGGCAAAGACGTTTGCCTGAAAAATTTGCCCTAAAACTTACCATAGGTATGAACTTTGTCTAAAAAATGCGATTTCAATAAAAACAAAGGAATTTTGTAAAAAGAAAGAAAGAAAGAAGCCAAATTTTGGGGAGGTTAAAAACAACCCTAATGTGGTCAGCTTAAATTCAGCAGACAAATCGATCTTTAAATTCCACCCTTGTCGAAAAGTCTTTACGCCCAAATAACATCTAGTTCTAGCCTAGTAAATGCTGATTTGTCTCGCAGCTGATCACGTTTTCCTGTGGGTAGCTAGTCCTGTGCCAATGTAAAGTCATGTGTTAATAATGAAAAGGGATGTTCATAGCTATCTAATAGTGAGAAAAGCTGACTTGCGTTTAATAGGCGTTACACAATTTAAGAGATTAGAGATCAATGATCCGAACAACCCACTGTTTAAAATATGCCGTTTGCTGCTAAAAATATCTAACAAAAGATTATATATTAGGGTGTCAGTATTACGAAAAGTCTCATTGATGATTCAGGTCGCACAAAACCTCGATATACTTGGGATCTCTTTATCTTAAATTTATATGGAACCACTTTGAGACACGAAATAAAACAGAATCGCAAAACTGATTTTCAAATGAATTGGCAAAAACACAACGCCTCTTGTTGTGGGCGGCATCGCACTTGAAATCGACCAATTAAATAAGTGGGAAATATATATTACTCAAATACCTTGCTATTTATATTTTATACAAATGTGTCTGCTTAGTTACTCGTCAGTAATGCGATTTTATAATACATTTCAATCATCAATTCCGCTTTGCATTGCACATTATTTTATAAAAGATACAAAATTAAGTCGAAAATAGGTGTGCAAACAATAACAAATCGGTCGAAAACAAACAGCTAAACAATGCCGAAAGCACGACGAGTACTTGTATAAACTAACCAGACGAAACAGACGGCAATGACACACCAACAGCGGACGGCGGCTGGCGAGAAAACATTAGTGCCGCTGCAGCACTGCCATAAGCAGCGTATAGACGAATGTCCAACGACCGGCAATCGTGTGACGAGCCGCACAAAACGTGGAAATGCCACGAGAGCTCGAGAACGTGAAATCAACGAGAGAGAGTGAAAAGTGCAAAAACTTTGCCAGACACACAGATACAGGCAATATGTGCATATGTGTGTGAGTTCGTAAAACGAGAGAACATGGCAACCACTGATAGCCGCATGTTGAATGTACGAAACAAATGAAATAAAGAAAGCCAAAAGATACATATATATAGAGAGAATTAAAGTATAAGAAAATAAGATAAAATACCGAATTGTATAGGCGAGGTAGTGCGCGCATAAAAGCCGAATAAGAGAACGTGCCAAAAAGACAGCGTGATGCAAAAACGTGGATCCAAAAGGAAATGAACGGACAAAAACTAAGCAAACCGACAATCACGTGCAGGTATGAACGACAAAACAGCAAGTGACGGCAGGAGGCACTACGAGATTCCCCAAACAAAGTGCTCCGTCAAAGGGGTACACGATATAGCATGTGTTGGGTATAAAAGTGGCGCTGGCTGACGTTTAGGCCGGTGACGTAGACGAAACAGAGACAAGCAAAAAATAGTCAGTCGACGGACTACAGGCAAGACCACTTGAAACAAAAGCGATACAAATACGCACAAAAACACCGGCAAAAATTGTTGGAAAGACAAAAGAAAAATGTTAAATAAAGTTAAATGAGTAGTAGCTTAAGAATATTATCAATAATGTGAGAATGAGGGAAAATTAAAAGGGAATTTTGATTAGCAGCCGCTAAGGAATAATAGAGTAGAAATTTGCGAAGTACATGTTTAAATAGATTATTCAACGTTACACAAGTTCATAACAAAACATTTTCTAATATACTTCGAACATATCGATGACCCGATTTAATATTTAATTAAAAAACATATAATATTTTACGATAAATGTCTATTTTCTTTAAACTTTCTAACGATTATTCGCTATCTTCTCACTCTGTTCCTTCGTTCACAAAGCAGAAGCGCGATATCTTTTATTTAATCATTCTTGCAACGATCTTAATCAACGAATTAAAAATGCAAATGGAAAATAACGAACATGTTGCATGAAAGAGTTGCCAAAAGCTGTATATAGAACTTTTCTAAAATATTCAAAGAATGATAGAGGAAGGTAAATTTGTTTATTATACGAGGTTTTAATATTAAGTTAAAAAAAAGTCGGTTACGCCGAAGCTAGAATAATAATAGACGGTTCGCTTAACCAAGGTTGTGTATGATTTCTTGTTTTGTGCAGTGGGTTTACATTCTCACTTTAGCTCGCCTAGAAGAGATGTTTGTGGCTATCCATATTTTAATTGGTCGGTTTGTAAAGCAGCTAAAGTGGTCTGATCTGAACTATTTGAAGATTATATCGCTGTCTTGGATAATAATCCTTGCCGAATTGCTTGAAGATATATTGACAAATAAAAAAGTTTTCCATATAAGAACTTGATTTGTTACAAAATAAAACACGCAGTTGGCAACTCTGATATGCAGAGGTGAGTTGTCGCGACAAGCACCTTAAAACAAAAAGTGGTGGCACATAAAACGTACTTACTACTCATAATTGTTGTATGGAATGCGCTGCAGAGGTGGAGATTACGTTGATGGAGATGGCGAATTAAAAATGATAGATACAAAACGAAAATGAAGTTACATTTTCTTGTGCGCTCGCTAAAAGAATTTGAGTGGCATTTTATACTGCAATGGCTTTACGCTTTACACAGTTTTTGTCTGATATGAAAATACACGAACAACTATTTAATTTATTTCGCATGCCAATCATGCCACATACAGCCACACATTTACAAACATATGCATATACACATACATATAGTATTTTCGTATCAATTTCTGCTACAGAGTGCAACATTTGATGAAAAATACATATGCTCGTAACTGTAGTTGAATGATTTAGCATATCTTACACCACGCAAAGGCAAAAAAGAGTAGAAATAAAATTTTCCATTGCAATTGCAAGATGTCTCGCCAATCTTGTCCCACTACTCACGGCTTCGACACAAGCATTTGCCTGGAGAAAAGAAGATTGACTAGTCGTCGACGGTTGGTCAATTGGCGAAGATTGAGGCGAATGTAGTACGAACAAGAAATGATACGTCCCGCATGGTGGGACGTTGATATTGCCTCTTTTGTTGCTGCAAAATTTGTAGCGGCGGTTGAGTGTTTGTTCTCATTTGCACGTACCCACTCTATAAATTTTATTACTTTGAAGTCACTTTTTTCTTTTGTTTAGGCGGGGCAGAGATGCCAACCTGCATATGTGCTTAATTCGCATTTTGCCATTTTGGTTTGTTTATGCAAATAGTTATTACTCAAATCAAGCCCAATTAAAAATGTTAAATAAGGTTAGTGTTATAATTTAAAATCAAAGTTTTACTTCCGGTTTTTGCAAAAAAAAAAAATTAACTTCAGTTGAACCGACGCTATAATACTTTTCACAACAAGAGGAACTTGATACTATCGGCCTGTTGGAATGGCGGCTACATACATATGCTATATTGGTGCGTTCTAAACAATATATTTGGAGATTGTGCCGTTCCTTGGACCAAATTTTGCGAACATTGCTTGCCAAACAAAAATTTTTGTAGTCTGTATGGCAACTATGTATGTATATGTTGTCCGGTTCCTTCAGACAAATGAACAGCTTTTTAGGTAGAAAAGGACGAATGCAAAGTTTCAGATAGATATCTCAGAAACCAAGGGTTTCGATCGCGTATATACCCCTCCACTGATCATATATAAGCACAATATGTATATTTTATAAGTGCTCCGACGTATCCTTCTGGCTGATACAAACTTCGTGAATAACTTAATATACGCTGTTGCGAGTATAAAATTTACTTTTACAGACATGTAAACGGGTTTTTGAAATATGCAAATTAGGCACAATAAATTTGCTAAAACTGACATTTAGTAGATAAGGCGACCTTGACAAGTTATTGACTAGACTTTTAAAGAATTGTATAGATAAACTCTGCGCGAGTTCACATAATGCTCGAGGTTTCCACCGAGCACCATTTCTCTAAACTATCTGAAATTCAAACAATGTAAATTGAGAATAGTAGAAATTATTACAAACTTCCCAAAAAATCAATAGAAAAGCAGTTAGTTTTGTAGCACCTGTGTGCTGCATCTTTCGATAATCACCCCGGATGGCATCTCTAATTTGCAAATTTATAAACGAATAGACAAATGAAAGAGCGAATCAACAACGATAACAACCGAAAAGTTTTGCGCGACCCGTTTCGCCCGCCAACCATTCCATAAAATGCAAGCCGGACGATGATAGAGCGAAACCGTGTCGATTCTCTTGAGCAACGCCACGTAACAACAGCAACAAAAAGACATTTGACGACGGCGACACCACCACCACCACCAACATGAGATCCACTTCGCGTATCCCAACAGCAGCAGAGTCGCAGTTTGTTATTGCTTTTACTGTTGCTATCTTTGTACTCATACTATTATTTTTTAATCTTTTATTCACCATTTTCGCTCTCCCGTAAACGTATGTATATCGCTAAAATTTTGCCGTCCTCTTTGATGATGTTGTTGCTGTTGTGCCTGTTATTGTTGCCATTGTTTCGCCGTTTTTTATCTAAAGAGTTGATTGAATTTTTTATTTTCATATTTTTTTTGCCAATATTGCCTGCGCCGTCGCATTTATGGCGAATGCTTACTTGTTAGCTACCTTTCCATCCATATGCTTAAGCATTTGTATGTGTGTATGTACGGGGATGTGGTATATATACCCGCCCGCCCCACTAAAAGGCAAACAGCACAAGCAGCCAGTCAGTCAGCCAATTTTTGTCGACATCTGCGTAGCGACGTACGTACAAACATACATAAATATGAATACAAACACGTGTAGTTTGGTATGTCTCGGAGACTAATATGCAAGTGTGTATTTATACTAAGGTGGTACTAAATGGGATTGTAAAAATAAAATAACATTTTTTATTGAATATTTTGCTCAAACGCATTTGCTTTCTGATCAAAAAATTTACATACAAACATGTGAAGGCAAGAATATATTTGTATTACGATGTATTTCCTCTCTGTACTCTACTTTTGTATAATAAATTTTCGTTCTAATTGTCACTGTAATTTAAAATTTTATATTAAAATATTTTTTATATTTTTTTATTTCATAAAATTTTAATTAAAAATAATTCTTAAAATTGTTTTCCTAAATAATTTTTAATTTCTTCTTTTTTTTTAATCCCAAACGTCTTCATTAGTCATTAGAGTAGATTTTCAATTTTTATTACGAACATATTGATCAAAAGTTAGATTTAATATGTATGTACATACATATGTACAGTCTAAGATTAAAAATTATAGTTTTAATTTTAGCAGATCCAAAATGCGCCACACCGGCAATAGGAATGTAATTTTTGCAGACCAAAACGTCGAATTCATGCGGAACATGCTGTGTTTCTTGTTAAGGAGCTAATGGCGATATCTTTTCTAACGAATGTAAAAAGTGAATTGATGACCTTGACGACCGTTTTTTCTCTTTTTAAATATTAACCCTCATATAAATGGTATTTTAATGGATATTAAATAATGTTAAACATTTAAAATAAAAAATTGAAATTGTAAGATATCAATTTTGAAATTTATTATTTCACTTCAAAGTTAATAAATTTATACTTATATCCCTCAAATTGCAAAAAAAAATGGTTTTTTCGCAATTCTGTTAACTGCATATAAGCATTGTTTTTATGGACCACCCTTATATGCATAGAACAACTGCAGGGGTGTATCTGTGTGGCATACCATATTTATGTATGTATGTGTATGTTTGCATCTGTGCTTTGGCATTACTATTGTTACTTTTGTTGTTTTTATTGTTGGCTCTGCTGGTGCTGCTGCTGCTATTTGCCACACCGCTCGTTTCTCACTTGCGCTTGATGTTGTTATTCATCGTCGTTTTTGACGATTACTTTTTTTTTGTTTTTGACGCTGCCCCTGTATGCATGTGTAGTTGTTGTTATTAATACGTGTGCTACAGTTAAAGATACATAATTATTTCTAAAAAGCAACTTCTGCCTGACCATTGTCGTAAATTTCTCGAAATTTCACGATTCGCCTAAGCAAACCGTAATTGCAGGTTTGCCGATAGCGAATGTATGAAAACTGTACACGCATCCCGTTTAAATACACGTCTTATAATACATGCAAAAGTATATACATATGTACATAAGTATATGTATAAACGAACGTTTGTACATATAACTTGTGTATAAATCAAATCTACATGCATATTATAATATAAATATTCGTGTGTACAAAATATTATGTATAGATACACATCTGAATTGATCAAAAGACGTATTTAAATAACTCAAAATCTCTAAATTAAACTTACCGATGGGTCTATTGTGCCATTCTGCGGTTATCGTCTCCACGCTGCTCGTTTTGCAAGTAATCGTCTTACAAACGTTTTATCACACACATAACACTTCACATATGACGTCTATGACTTGTGTCACAAAATGTTTAACAATTTTTTTTCTTTTTATTAATATAACACTGTTTCTTTGAAAAAGTCCTCGACATTAAAAAATGTTCTATTACACCCAAGTATTTTATAATTAAAAAAAAAAATTGTGGTTAGCACACTCTTCACTTCTTATTTACGGAACTAAACAATTTGTAATACGATTAACACTGAGTTTAGACGCTTCATATTGAAATTTGTAGATAATAGAATTTGCATGTTGCGAGCATTTTCCCGCACTTATAGTGCTTAGGTGAGGTTAGGTTATGCTGGCTATCACGCCATAGATAGATATTATTTTATATTTAGTAATGCCAGTTGAGTTTCAGTATAGATTGAGGTTTAATATTCGTCATAAGGTAAACGCTTTTTGAGAAATTTAAGAGTGACTTGATATCTACGTTTCATACTTCATCTATTCCCTACAACGAAGCTCCTTGATACTTAAGTGGAGTTCCAGATAGTGCTGGACACAGGCATAGGAAGTGTTCCAGCGTCTCTCTTATGTCACCTTTTCGTCACTTTCTACATGTATCTTCAACACTTATGCCCGTTCTGTTCGTATGTGATGCCAGTAGGCTGTGACCTGTCAAGAGGCCCACAGCTGTCCGTCAGTCCCTTCAAGACCGTGTGAGTAAAAAGCAAACTAATTTTCCGATTATACATGTACTTAATGCATTCCACCTCGCCTTGATTCGGCTGTCAGACCTTTCAGAAAATTCGTTGCATATCGTTTTTATTGACTTTCGTATTTTCTCTACTTGTTCGGTAGACAGACGGATAGCACTTTTGGCAATCTCATCAGCAGTTTAGTGCTTAATTCAGAAGGAAAATATTTTCAAATTGCAGAGTGTCTTCCATAAAATCATAAATTTTAAAGCAAGTAAGAAGAAAATGCCTAGAAACTCTGAACCATAATGTAAGTCACAAATAATAGAATTTTTACAGTCCCCATGTCTAATGACAGCGAAAAATAAAATTGTTCCGATATTAAAAACAATGCTCGATGCCCGGACGAAATTTGCCACAAAGAGAAATCAATAACGCCGTCCTCACAACAGCCGAAAAAATTATATCAAACACCACGCAAAACTATTTTTTTTTTTTTGGATAGAATTTTTATGCGGCCCAGGCCTGCCATCTCGGCAGTATCCTTCAAAATTATTTCAGTAATAGTTGCTGCCGCTACAATAACAACAATAATGTTGTAAAAAAAAACAATCAGTAAAACCAAAATAATAAAAAAAAAACCTTTTCATTTGCAAATATAGGAACTGATTGACTTAATGATAGCGTGCTTTTATTAACAGTATCTATCATTCATTTGTTTAAAATCTTTTAGTATACACACTTCATTTAAGCAGCAACAATTACTAAAGTGCATACACATTTTAGAGTGCACATTAAAAAGAAAAGATAAAATAATATTTTATTTATACATAGTCAGGCGTAATACATACATACGTAAAGCCATATTGGATTTGAGTGCAAAAGAAAACTAGTAATGAAGCATTTGAAGCATTCGCGATAATTATACCATTTGGGAAAATTGTGAAGCAAAATTAATATATTTGCTATATATGGAGCTGACGAATACAATATGCGCTTAGGATAATTAATAAGCTTTTAAAACGATTGTAATATCGGTCAAATGCAATAGCAATACAACAAATATATGTATTGTAGGAGATTTCTAATTTAGCAACATTGTAGTTGTATTAGAAAAAAAAGTATACATAAATAGAAATTTATGAATGTTCACACAAACATACTGGTCTCAGCGGAATAAGAAAAATAAGCCTTTTGATATGGTGATAATACACCAAATATAAATTACAAAATTTAAGTTACTCTTATTTGTCAACTGTTCATGTAGAAGATGAAAAACTGCAAGTTTTAGTTTAATTGTCACAGGTACATATTTGTACACCGCGCCTGTCAGTTGTTTGGCAGTCCTCTTTGCTTGTGTATTTTCCCAGCTTGTATAACAGCCTTTCGCGTACGGCAGAGTATATAAATATGCATATGTATTAATAGTATATAAATGTGCACGCAACCACACGTAACGGGTGATTTTTTTGAGGTTAGGATTTTTCATGCATTAGTATTTGACAGATCACGTGGGATTTCAGACATGGTGTCAAAGAGAAAGATGCTCAGTATGCTTTGACATTTCATCATGAATAGACTTACTAACGAGCAACGCTTGCAAATCATTGAATTTTATTACCAAAATCAGTGTTCGGTTCGAAATGTGTTTCGCGCGCGTGTTTTGTTCAGCGATGAGGCTCATTTCTGGTTGAATGGCTACGTAAATAAGCAAAATTGCCGCATTTGGGGTGAAGAGCAACCAGAAGCCGTTCAAGAACTGCCCATGCATCCCGAAAAATGCACTGTTTGGTGTGGTTTGTACGCTGGTGGAATCATTGGACCGTATTTTTCAAAGATGCTGTTGGACGCAACGTTACGGTGAATGGCGATCGCTATCGTTCGATGCTAACAAACTTTTTGTTGCCAAAAATGGAAGAACTGAACTTGGTTGACATGTGGTTTCAACAAGATGGCGCTACATGCCACACAGCTCGCGATTCTATGGCCATTTTGAGGGAAAACTTCGGACAACAATTCATCTCAAGAAATGGACCCGTAAGTTGGCCACCAAGATCATGCGATTTAACGCCTTTAGACTATTTTTTGTGGGGCTACGTCAAGTCTAAAGTCTACAGAAATAAGCCAGCAACTATTCCAGCTTTGGAAGACAACATTTCCGAAGAAATTCGGGCTATTCCGGCCGAAATGCTCGAAAAAGTTGCCCAAAATTGGACTTTCCGAATGGACCACCTAAGACGCAGCCGCGGTCAACATTTAAATGAAATTATCTTCAAAAAGTAAATGTCATGAACCAATCTAACGTTTCAAATAAAGAACCGATGAGATTTTGCAAATTTTATGCGTTTTTTTTTTTAAAAAAAGTTATCAAGCTCTTAAAAAATCACCCTATACTTTTGTATAATATGAACGCGCGAACATAGTTTAGTTTGAGATTCTTTTACTCATTGCTCCCTCAATTCATTTCATTTCATATTTTATGTAAATCCAGTAATCCAACCAAGTCTTTTTTGTCGTCTTCTCTACACTATGCATGTTGTTGTTGTTGCTCGCTAATAAACGACACGAGCGGTAGTTATTGGTGTTATTACTTGCTGTCGGTTGATGTTTGCGTTGTCGGCGATGTGGTCTTGCCAGTGTCAGCTTGACTTTTTTGTTTTGCCTTTAATGATGTTGTTGTATTTGGTTTTAGATACGAATTAATGCTTTATACAATTTAAGCATCCATTGAAATACGTACACAGACGCACTTTTAGGTACCTTTGCATGTACATACATACTTACTTTCGTATATATGAATGTGCTTATATAGTACTCAATTACTAGGTACCATAAAATATAATATCAACAACAACGAAGTGTAGCTGCGTATACGTATGTATAATGATTTCTTGTGCACATATGCACATGTATGTATGTTTGTATGTATGAGAATACATCAGCAGTTGAAAGTGTGGCGTATGTATCTTTAGCAATCAACTTACACAAGAAGCGTCACAGCGTGGCGCGTACAAACATCAGTACATTATAAAATGCGTACAGATGCTAAAATCGATGTTCGTTCACATTCAAGAGGTGTGTGAAAGAAGCGAACAATAAGTAGAGTAAAAGCGATTTTGTGCGACAAGCAACGTTTTTATTCACATTTTACTCACATTACCACTCTCCGGCTTTTGCATCTGCTTTTCAAAATGGATGTAAATATCTACAAATGTACCCTTGTATATATTTACAGTGCCAACACTCGGCCTGCCGGTTTCTACACAAGCCTATTTAAATATAATGACCTGAATTTTTGTTAAACTATTCTGTATTTGCTCATAAAAATTACTTCATTTGTAATAAAATAATAAACAAACACATATACAGGTATGTAAACACATACTATATGTGTTTCAACATCAGATGATCTCTGAAATATGTATTTGTATAACTTCAAAGCTTGTACAAAAACAATAATTTTAATTTATTTCATTATTTCCTTTCAAACTCAAATTCATCAAAATGAAATTTGTATTTATATATTTTGTATGCAATAATACTCAAAAGATTAAAAATTACTCCAGGTAAACTTGTATTAAATATATGTAGAATGAAAGTATGTTTTTTTTTAATTTTGCAAAAGCAAAGATAGTAGTAGAGTTAGCTAATAGTGGAGAAAGCTCAACGTCAATGTTGGTGCAGGTGCAAGCGACAGCAAAACGTAGATATGCATGTTTTTCATGTATCCACATACACACGAAATAGTGTATTCGGCGACATTCCCGATGACGACAATACAAAAAAAAATTACAATGTTCATCGGTTTGAATGCACTTTATAACGATTGCATATACACGAACATTTGCGAATACGCGACTTTTTCTTGGTCATAAAAAATTTATGAAACGACAGACACTGTTAATTACCACTTGTAACAAATGAATTAAAAATTCCATAAAATTAACTTGAACTCTTTATATGCTATTTTCACGTTGCAACCGGCAGAAAACTTTGCCTATGTAGATTGTATTGTTTTAAAATTAAAATTTATACATATGATTAAACAATTGTTCCATCATAATCGATGGGGTGGCAGCGTAAGTGGTGTCATTGTGAGCGAAGAGCGAGACAAGAAAAAATGAATTAAAAAAGCAATCAACTAATTTTCAACAAACTTCTCTACAACACAAACGCAAACACAGTCATTGACGTCGCCATCGCAATCGCCATCTCGAGTTGCCTCTCTATGTCGCGGAGACAAACGAAGCAAACTCGAATGAAATCAAATCCAGTGGGGTAAGGTGCGATGTGCGGTCGCGAATGGGGAGCACTGCTATGGGCACTGTACGACGGTCAAACGTACATACACGAACACCTATATAGCATTCAAGCACACAAAAGTCCAGTACCACAAATTTCAATTATGCAAATCGCCGCGCTCAGCAAGAAGAATTGCTTCTTTTCCGTCTTCACACTGTGTATATTTTTAACAATCTTTACACAATTTTCTTTTAATATTATCTTCAACATGCGGTTTTTTATCTTACTGTTTTTTTTTGTTTTCTCCTTAATATATTTCGTCTCTTTGACAATTATTCTTTACTTGTTTCATTTCGAAGCTTCCTATTTATTTTTATCACAGATATTTATTGCACTTTGTTGTTTATGTTCATTTTGCACTACCGATACACGATTTTCTATAATTAATTTTTTTTCAAGCAAAAAACAAAAGAAAATTGACTGCTATCGCTTTTTGGGGAAACGCAACCAAATACTAACGATGAACAGCAGAAAATGAAAACGAAAAACCCAACATCGCCTTCGTTGGCTATCGTTGACGCGAAGTACAGAAATTTTTCTTCTACTCGTTTTCTCCTAATTCTCGATTTTCACCGAGTGTCTGCAATTCAACTATAGCGAAAAATTTTCAAAGTACTTTATCGCTGTAATTACACAATTATTTTATAAAAAGTTTATAATAAACTAAAGCCGATAGATTCATAAATCAATTTTTGAAATATTTATTAATTAATTTCCACTTATTTTACCGTTTACACAATTTTTTCACACTAGCACAGAGACGTACGCACCAAATCAAAGACCTCCATTTTGTTTTCAGAATTCATTCTTTTTGCCGACGACCATTCAAATGACAGTTCAAAACGTCGATCCACTTCACAGCATTGCCATATAATTACACAGCAATCTCAAAAATTTAATTCTCACAAAGAGAGGAATTTGTGGAATGGAAAAAATTAACTTCCTCCTACGAACGAATGTGATTTTGTCAAAGCATCTATTGATATTTAATAAATGAAGTTTAAGATTTTTCGTTTCAGTTTAAGATCTATCGTTAAATGAAACGCAAAAGGATAAAATCTCACTATCTAAAATGTTTTAATGTTTTCATATCCTTGATATTTGTACTTAAAAAAGACAGGATTCGAAATTTTGCAAATATTATTTAACCCTTGTATGAACTAAAATTGTATATACATCGCTCATTTGCTGCAAGACCGGCATAAGTCAAAAAAATCGATTCTCCAGAAAACGCGGTTACAGTTTTCAATAGAGATGGCAAATATTTGAGTACCTGTGACTTTGTCACTGCTACTTAAAAATCACTGGTCACAGCTGTGACAAGTTTCCTAAAGTAGCGGTGACAGGAATTAACGAACAAAGTAGCAGTCACAGTATCACATGAAAAATTGCGACTGTGACAAAATAGCATTCACAGTATCATATGAAAAATTGCGACTGTGACAAAGTAGCAGTCACAGTATCATATGAAAAATTGCGACTGTGACAAAATAGCATTCACCGCGGAATATAAAAAATTGCGACTGTGACAAAGGAGCAGTCACAGTATCATATGAAAAATTGCGACTGGGACAAAATAGCATTCACAGTATTATATGAAAAATTGCGACTGTGACAAAATAGCATTCACCGTGGAATATAAAAAATTGCGACTGTGATGAATTCATATTCATTAAAGCTATGAATTTTCTTCAATTTTAGACAAGTATAAATTGGTTAACATATAAAAAGTTAATTTATCTTTAAACGGGTAATATTCATGTACAAATTAAATTGACTACAGAAACCTCAATGCTGTAGTAAGGCCAATTATAAAATTTTTAATTTTAAAATTGCATCAATTTATATAGTAATTTAAAAAAACTTTTAAAAAGTATTTTATAAGTAACGAAATATTTTTAATAGCATGTTTCCGTTTACTTTAAATAGCTTCTATTGAGTATCCTTATATTGAAAAAAACCTTCAGAGAATATATTTAGTGCGACTTTAAAAATGTGCGTCTTAAAAAATAAAGAATCATTTACATTAATTTTTGTACGAAACTGTTACAAATCAGTTTACTTATACTTAATAAAAATTGAAGATGTCTGTGTCAAAAAGAACCAAAATGAGTTATGTGTGGCAATTTTTTAAAGAAGTGGATGCTGTTTTCGCAAAATGTGATATTTTGCCCTTCTTTTCCATTTAATGTAAATATTTTTAACACTATTTAATTTTATCTTTTATGTATATACTTTGTATTTGGTGATTTTCTAAAAATGAATTTACTATGTTAATTTCTGTTTATTCTAATAAATATGTACCTTGTACGTAAATGAAAAAGGAAACAATTTTGTTCTACTTTATTGGCCTATGTCTGTTACAATTTTTATTCTAGTCACAGTCACAGTTTAAAATCACTGCTACTACAAAGTCACAGTCACAAGTAGCAGTGTTCCTTAAAAGTCACAACATCGCCCATCACTAGTTTTCAACTGACTGCAACCTTACACGGTGACTCCAACCTTACACCTCTTCTCAAGCGGAGCTTATAAGAGGTATTCATATGAATTTTTCACTCAATATGAAGTATGATATAACGAACAATTCTGCAGCATTAACTCAAAAATCACGTTTTTTGATTTATGCCGGTCTTGCAGCAAATGAGTGACATGTTGGTCCGTTTAAAAGAAAAGTAAACAAAAATTTTCAAAGTGCAATATATCATGGTAGGGTTAAACCAAATTTGGTGCTACCGTATTTGTTTGCAAGAATATTTAGATTTGACAACGAATTTTGTAAAGGGTGCAAAGACATTTTTAATAAACTAATTAAATAATACTAGTGGATATAGCGAAAATCAGTAATTTAGCCCCTTTTATATTTTATAAAAATTGGTATAGAACCCAATGGGTTATATATTAATAGAAAAATAAGCGCATTTAATGTTTTTTTTTATATTATTTATTTCTAAACAAGTTTCTTTTTTTTTTTACTTGGTGGTTCTGGCGAATTCGTGTCCACAAAGTTTCCCATTTCTTCATTTTCATCGCTACCATCATCAGCTGCTTTCTCGGAATCAGCATCGTCAGAATCAGATGAGTCGGAAAACACCACTGGTCCGGTCGATCTCACGAACATAAATGTTTTACCAATGCGACGACCCTCTGCAAAAATATGAAAGTAACAAAGCAAACAATTTATAAATTTTACGATATAAATATGAAAAATCTAGCTCAATAACAATCATATTTTAATATATACATATGTATATATTTATATTTCGGTTATTTTTAAATTTAAAATTATACGTACGAGCTCTCAAAAATAACTGTCTGCACGCTTTATTCACAGCATTCTTTCCTTGATCCTCGGACAAGCCAAAGATATAAGCCCTAAAAAACAAATATTACTAGCTATTATAACACTTTGTAGCGTAGTTTAATTCGTATATTACAGATTGGCCACATCGTACGGTCCACGAAGTTCAAAAGGATTAGTTGCGCCACTACTGAAAATTATGCTTTTTGTTTTACCGCGAACGCAATAATTGTGTGCCAGTTTTATCATATCCTTGCGTACGTTGGAGTCTCTGATTGCTGGTCCATATTTTATTTCGAAAAATAAGCCTCTCTTGACACCTATTTGATATGCTTTTCGATTCACCAACAACTTTACGCCCCCATCAGTGTCGAATGTCACCAAGTCTCCCGCGAAAGTTGTACAGCAGTGCTGAAGGAAAAATATACATACATATGTATTAAAAGTGTGTTAATTATTAATTTAAATTACTGTTAGAGCAGCATCCGTTTTTGGTTGACCGGCCACTAGATCGTATTTCTTTAAGTTAAGTGAGTTCGTCTGAAAAATAATACATTTAATTCGATGTATATTACAATTTCTAAAATCGTTTACCATGGCATGCGCTACACTAACATCAACATATAATATTGTTAACCTTTGTAAAATTTTTAGTTGATTTTTAAACTCATCTTCCAACGATTTCAATGTGACAGGTGGCGGAAATATGTCAGGAACACGCTTGGTAGCATCGCGTCTGCTGTGATCAAACACTTGTTCAATAGCAATAGTTTTGTAACCCACTAACAATGCAAATATGTATATAAATTTAGAACATAAAGATATAGCAGTATAATTATCAAATGTCTTACAACTGATTGCCTCTTTAATTATTTCTCTCAGCGCCTTCTCGTCTTTTTGATATGGTATGCATAAGTCATAGAACGGATATGTTTTCTCCATTATTAATTGCAATTAAATATTTTTCGCTTCTATATGGAAAACAGTTATTTATGGGCAAATTAAGTTTAGTTCCACTCTTTAGCTAGTTAAAGTTTATTCATATTTAGATTTAACTTTAGTGTTATATTTAATATTGAATTAATACCACTTTTTTATTGTCCAATAGCAAAACAATTCAATTTATAACAAAAGTGACGTTTATATTTTGACATCGCCGGTTTAAATATTTACATCAGCTGTTTGTTGCACGTGCAATCTAGGGTTGCCTGATATATTGAAAAATTGGTTTTCGTAAATATTTAATAGTTATTGAAATTATATTCGTTATTATTGTTAGATGAAAAACTTTTTAAAATAAAGCTTAATAAATATATAGTAAAGATTTGGAAGCTCTATTTTTTTAATTCACTATAAAAAATTACAAAAAACGGCCGTTACATGAAATGACACTCTTAACGTCAAAAATTTCTGCCCTGGGTCGTGCTTTCAAAAATACAGAACGCTTGAAGATGAGTATACGGCACATAGCAATCAAATTTTTAAAGAATTAATGGAGAAAAATATATACATATATTTGTAAAACAAATATTGGCGCAATCTACCAATAAGAAATTTATTTGAATATTGTATTTGGTACAACATAGTTTCAACTAATTTTTCTAAATATAATACATATAAATATGTACGCAATTCAACTAATAAGTACGCTCTAATCATTAGAAATCAACTGTTCCCATTGGGAACAGTATTCGTCTCTGTGCTATGTAAAATCCTCGCCGGTTTGTCGTTTGCACTACATTCGTTTGTCGCTTCATCCACATCATCAGAAACGCCAGAATCTTGTTTACCCTCCTGTTGATTTTCGAATTTCTTCGCTTTTATACGACGCGATTTAATCAATATACCATGCCCTGGACAATCGCGGTCTTCAGTGTAACATTTCTCACGACAGCAGGTGCGGCATAAACGGTACTCACATTTGATGCCGACCGGATTCGCACATAGATCACAGCACTCCAAGCTACGTTCATGTCGGCCTTCAGGCTTATTGGGACGACGCAAGCGTCGGCGTAACTTTTTCATGCGCTTGCGTGATATCTCATTGCCTTCGGTGTCGAAAAACTGACGTTTCTGTCTATTGGGATCCTCAGCCAGACGCACCTTCTCAGCTATAATTTGTTTATGCAGCTCAGGAGGTACACGAATGTACGGTTGACATAGCCACGGTGGCAATGATAGATTCAACTGTGAAAGAATTGAGGTTAATTATTAATATATCAATTTAAAAAATTTTTTAAATTTTAAAAATAAGTTATTTTATTAATTTTTTTATGGTTTATAATTTAAAATATGATGTATTTAAATATTTTTTAAATAACAATAATAAAATAGATGCATTATTAAACCCATTGTTTTGAAAAAAAGTTCTTTTCTGCACAACAATAACTTTTAATTAAAATTGCTGCTGCCCACACACCTTTGCGTACACATGTCATGAATGTCATTAAATAATTACGCATACGCAGTGTACCACAAGCCAAACAAGGCCAAAGCACTTAGGCACATACTTACACCCTCTTCGATGACTAAAACGCTGGGGTCCACCTCCTCGGCCTCATAAACCTCCGCACCCACATGGAATGGCTCGTATTTGTGCTTAATTTTCCCAACAACAGTGCGAAAATGCTCCAACTGATTCGACACTGCCAATTCTTCGCGTAAGTCTGCATTTGGTCTTAAGTTCATTCTTTTTTGGAATAAAGAAAAATTTAAATAAAATATGTTTCAGCGAATAATACTAAAATAATGTATACATACAAATGATGGAAGATTTTGAATAAATGTCCACGTATATAAGACACGGGGCAGGGATATTGCTGCACAAAGTCCAAATACTCTTCTGCCATATCCCAGGTTTTCACCGATTCACCCGTAAATATGGCTGGATTGTGTAGATTCCCTTCAGCAGTCATAACGCCATCGACTCCTGTTTCCGACAAGCAACGCTTTATGTCTTCGAGGCCAAGAATATTGCCATTAGCAAACATGGGTATTTTTATATGTTGTCTATAGAGGAAATATTAAGGAAATGAATATTTTAGTTAAGTTTGAAGTGATTTCTATATAACAAATAAAGAATATTGTATAATTCTTTAAGGGTCTAATATTGAAGATAATGTTGTAGGACGGGAAATGTTTCCAAAATAATTTCTTGAATGTAGCTGATAGTCCCTGCCAGGAGGAAAATCCGTGTATTCTCAGATTACATAGATCTAATTCTCGTAGGAAAAGTCTCGATATTACTCCTTAGGAGTGATAGACCCTTCTACATTAAATGCTCTTCTGCACGAATTAATATTTCTGATAAGAAACCATCAATCGTCTAAATATGAATAGTATTGGTGTGTTTGAACAAATTTCTAATCCAATATTTTTCTGAAATTGTCCCCGAGATCTTCTTCTTCTTCCTTATTGGAACTGATGGTTGTTTCCTTTTCATTGGGGTCGTTTTTTACGAGGCCGGTTCCAAACACACCGCACAACCCTGGTTTGGGATGGTTCGCCTTCGAACGGATGTTCTTTGGCCACCCAGAGGGTATTTCATCTAAGACCGGAAGTCGTGAGCTACTTAAGACATATGTAAAAGAATCGTTTCTGGCCACTCCTAAATGCATGGCGTGAACTTTTACACATAACCTCAAGTTTGAATCTGAAAAAGGTCTATCCTAAAATCCAGTTAATTGTCAGCGAGTATTTCCAGAAACTTTAAAGGAGCTCGAAAGAAATTGAACCCGATGTTCGGCCATATCCATACACAATCCAGATATGTACATATAGTACATTTAAAGATCGTACAAATGGTAAAATACCGTTATTAAAAATAATTTGCATTCAATGGTGTACTTGTACCTTACTTCTTTGATGTAACTCCAGTCGGCGATGCCCGTGAGCGGCCCCTTTTGTTCTCGTGTTCGGCCATGTACGGTGAGCAGTTGACAACCCGCCGCTTCGAGCATTTTTGCATACTCAATCGTACGCTGACGATCTTCGAATACGCGAATTTTGCACGTCACCGGCACAGAGAGCTGCGTATGTAGTGTATTTACTGGAAATGTTTGCAAGCGTAAATATATAAGGTTATGCGAATGGTGGAAGCAGCAACAACACAATACATACCAATTTCTGCTAACAGTTCCCACTCGTCCTGCAGAAAGGCACCGTAATGGCCACGTTTTGCAATCGCCTGCGGACAGCCCAAGTTGATGTCGACAGCGTCACAGTGGTCCTGTGCCAAGAGTGCAGCCTCCAGCAGCGTTTCTGCATCGTTGCCGCAAAACTACAAATGAAATGGAAAGGATTTTGAGAAACACATGTGACATGGAATATGCCTTTGAATGATGGATTGCCATATGAACATAGCTCCTTGAGAGACTTTGTGCGTTGAGGGGCTCAGTTCAAGGTTTTGCATATTTCAAATGACTTTCTCGAGATTTCGCATAAATAAAGGCTAAAACAGCGTGAAGAGTTTGACGAGAAATATGGCTATTAGTGAAGTCAATGCCAATGTCATGACAGAATGCAATTAAAAATCATATTAATTGTAAGGTTGGCTTGTATTTTGTACTCACAGAGATGCTGGTGGCAAATCGCGTGTCCAAAAAGTGGTTCCATATTCTTCATGAATTAAATTAATAAAACTTTCATTTGTATATTTATTATATTCGGGCTGTTAATAGCACACCCAATCCTCAGCCCATTGCCACTAGGCATTTCCATATACGTATCCCTCTCATCACACATACACAGATACTCTTAAAGTGCACACCTTTTTGGGCGACAGAGCCTACATTTGAACTTTCTCTTAACTGGACAAAGCAAATTAAAAGTTTTAGAGGTTATGCCCTCATAAAATTAGTTGCTTTAGTAATACAGTAAAATAGTTGAGAATTTATGGTTGAATTAGAGGTAAGTTCCTTTATACGACAGAATTTGAAGTTACCTTTCAGGTTGGACGATGGATGATTGAGGTTATACCTGAATGAGCTGAACGTACTCAACCACACATTAGTGACTCACTTACGAAGTGAAAACTAAACAACATACGGACTCTCCTCAGTTTGATCTCTATAGATTATCTTCTTAAAGATAGTTATGATCACTGAATTGGTTTTAAGGAGATACACGATTGCCCAACTGTGGACCCAAATCCAAAAATTTTGGCATAACGGTTAGGTTAGGTTAGATGGTGGACCAGCGCTGAACGCACTGTTAATGAATTCATTGGTAGTATCGTCGCTCTGCTATCTGAGTAGATGGTCACCTCTCTGAAGAATCTTTGATCCATACGTGAAGACGCTTGCAGTTTCTCTCCTCAAATGGCTTCTTCCCACCCACAACTCCCTCGCCGGTTTATGGGTGGAGAAGGAGCCGCCGGAGTTCGGTTTTAGCGACTCCATGATTCAGACATAACGGTATTTTTTGTTATATTACTTAAATAATCGAGAACTTTTTACATTTATCGAATTGGATTGAAGATAACTATTACCAGGGTCATTGTTAGACTAACTAGCACAGCAAAGGTCTTGAAAAAGCATAGAACTTAACTCTATTTTTGTTTTTGCAACAAGTATGAATCGGATATACATAAATCTTGGTTAGTCCCGGTTACATAAATCCAAATATGGTAACTCTCTTTCACAAAAAAGTGAAATCGGTCTATACCATCTCAGCTACAAACTCCACTTCGGTCTGCTCAGGCCTTAACGCAATCAGGGAGTGGACCACAAGTTAACACCTAGTTCGCACACTGCGCTGCCGCTCCACCAACCAGAGTGGTCAACAGAGGAGCTCCACGGTCCATAGGAGCTCAAATAGGCAGCATAACTCCCATTCTGATCAGTGCGGTGCTTTCGCAGAAATCCAGTCACCTGCTTTGAGCGGAACCGTCTCCTAGAAGCTTCAAGAGGCCATTCCTCAACTACTACTTCGGACGCAACTCACTTCAGATATGCACTGACCGCCATTCAGTGAAGCCAATAACACCTTCACCGACACCCTCTCAGTGAATGATGGACTTGGAGTCAAACCACCACCCATTGCAGACGAAGAGCTCAATTTGCCGAAAAAAAATTAGTATAGTTATAGATGGTCCGGATAGCCGTTATAAATACTGGTGAGATTTAAAACATCCAAAGTATTAGCGAACCATAGTGGGGAATCTCTTATGGTTTGGACTGCTTTTGGCCGCAAAATATACACAGTTTTATTAGAAAGTGAACCGATTCAATTTGCTGGAGACCAAAATGAGAGTAATTGGATTTTGCAACAGGAGAACCCTCCATTTTCACAGCGTGAGGCACTAAAATTTTTTTCTCATGAACAAATAGTCATGGTTTCCTAAATACCTGTTAAAATGTGAGAATTTACTGCGAACGCTATGTGATTTGGTATCGAAAATCAGAAACCGGTCTGTGACTGCTCTTAGCTGTCTTGTACAACATATAATAATTTCCTTACATTGGAGTTTCTCAGACATATTGGAAATATTGAAAACATCCTTATTCCCTACTAATCCATTTTAATATTCGGGCGCACCCGAACTCTGAACAACCTTACTAGTTTTCACTTGCTATTACCTATCACCTTCTTTACTTAACACCTAAAATGCCGCCTGCTATATTTTACCTGCCAAAAAGTGGCTTGTATGCAATCTTGATTTGGCTAACAAACCTGTATAATTAATGGTCGATCTTCGGGGCATGTTTGTAGCGCATCCTTGCGATACTTAGGATCCTTGGCAAACAAGTTGCTGTGAAACATGGGCGAGTAGCACAGTTGGGCACCATACTTGCGACAGAACATACGCCAGGCCAATTCGCTTTGATCCACCATGGGCGCCACCTACAAGCGAACGACATACGAAGAGAAAGCAAATTTTATTTTCAATGTTAGCACATACGAGCAAGGCATGTGTCAGTTTGTAAGCACATATGTATTCATAAATTAATTTTGTTTTGGTTGCACCTACCACATACTGAGGTGATCCAAGGACTTTGCGGTAAAATTCGTAACCTTCAAGTTTAGGGCGTGTTGCTGTCGTGTCTTTTGCTGCTGTATCACTTTTTGCTGTTTGTACTTCGGTCGGCGGTGTTGTAGTTGTTGTAGGTGTGGAACTGGCATTGGTTGGTGTGGGCGCGACGACTTCATTCTCCATCTTGAGCTTTTGTTACGGAATTTTACAACTGAAAGTTAAAGCATAAGGATTTTAGGAATTAAAAATATTGTCTTTTTGTAAGTTGGTTGCGATTTTATCACAAAGAGATAGAGAGAGACAGTTGTGAATATTTCTGCTAATTAATAAACAGACCAACATGTTGGAACTCAGACTTTTGAAAAGCTTTCTCAATGTTTTGGTAAATAGTTAGTTAAACTGAAATAAGACAGTTATAGTAAATGTGACAGCGAGCCCTTCAAAGTCCCGTTGCCACGACAGTCGTGTCTATGTAACCGGAACGGACGCGGATTTTTAACCGGCCAAGGACTGTTAACTCGGTTAAGTTTTTCCACTACGGCAACAACCTTCAAAGTTCTTCTTGGATGTACTCATAACCGATTCTGGCCTTATATGAGAAGAGCAGAAAAACGTTAAGCATGCATCCGTCATCGAGAAATAATTTCTGTGCCAGCAGAAGCATTTTGTAGTTGCAATGGCTTAGTTGAATAATAAAGCGGAATCTCTGAAACGAGTTGTACAAGCAGAGAGAGTTAATTGAAGCAGCAGCGGCCCTATGGTTTTGAAGCCAAGGCAATTATTTTTAGATTCCATAATAGTTGAATATAATGAAAGGACGATTATATTTAATTAAGTTTTAGTGAATTAATGACCTCATTATAATATTAAGATTTATTATAAATGGTCTTTGAATTATCATCGGCCTTGCAACTCAATAGAAGAAAAGTACTAAAGATACGCTATTATAAATTCCTCAAAAGTTTATAAACCCCACGAAACTAGCATAGATGAAAAATCACTTCTTCAACTGCTGGTTCCATAAAGCCTGAACGAGGCTGGTTTTCATATGACCAGTGGATGATCCGTCTGATGAATAAATAAATACATATGAAATACATCTGCAAGTATGAAGTTTCTTATTCACGTAAAACATTGATTCATAGACTTACTTCAAACAGTAATGACGAGAAATTACTAAAAAAAATTTAATAAATATTTTTGAGAGATATTCGATTAGAGGAAAGATCAGCTCTAAGGCTTGATTTTTCAGAAATTTGAGAAGATAATTTACAAGGAGCGTTCCAAAGTAAACAGAACAAATGGGTTTTCCGGCAAAATCAATTCATTTTATTCAAAATAGTCTCCTTCTGCTTCAATACAGCTTTTTGCGTGTGTTTTAACTCGTTTGCCGGTATGGCCGCCAGTATACCGGTGCAAGCCTTTTGAATGACCTCTACGTCTGCATAACGCTTTCCTTTCATGGGCAAATGAATTTTTCCGAAAAGGAAGAACTCGCACGGTGCCATATCAGGTGAATACGGGAGGCGGTTAATGGTTAAAATGTGATTTTTGGTCAAATAATCGGTCAATTTTCGTCGTCAGTCAATTTGTGCAGAATAAACCGTGCACACACCTTTCGTAAGTCCAAATGTTCAGTCAAAATGCGATAAATCGATGTTTTGGAGATGTTAATAGACATATGTACATACATATATTCGTAGCATGTGGGAATTAAATGAATAAATTTGAAAATTTTTTAGTGTGACAAATTGAGAAAAATTAATTAATAGGTATTCTTTATTGGAAAGCGCTTTGTAGATAGAAAGTATACGAGTTATATGGGTCAAAACAGAATTATACATTTGTAACACTTCTTAATTTCAGCGCCATTTAATGAAAACACTATAGTACATGTATGTGCACTAGGGAGGTTCTTAAATCAATTGAAATATTTCTTAGTGTTATCCACTCAAACTGTATAAACTTTTTTTACACAAATCTTCAAGAAATCTTTCCAAGCCCAGCACTTCCAAGAAAAATTAAAAAGTTCCTTTTCAGTTGCATAATAATGTTTGCATGTTTTTCGAAGAAAAAAATTTTAAATTATTATTTTGCTTAAGATTAATGTCGGTATTCTGCGTGAGACGATTGTCTCATGTCACAATAGTAATTTAGTAACTCTGTTAGTCAGGAGTTTCATTTTGGTATTCTGGCAAATGCAATATAATAGTATACTGTGTAGTAGTATACTGTATCTGTCAGAATACCAAAATCAGACTCCTGACTAACACAGTCACTAAATTAAGATTGCGACAATTAGAGACATGAGACAATCGTCTCAAGCAGAATACCGATATAAAACTGATTTCAGAGATATCAAGAATGTCGTAAATATTTTTTGGACTGATATCTCTATTTTTTGTCAATAAATTTATTTGCAGGAAACGCGATCAGCAGTTCTTCGCCTACAAAATAACTGTTGGACGTCTGTGCACTTGATCCCTAGAAGTATCTGAACTTTGAACACCTGAGGTATGCCATAATTTTCTTAAATTAGAAAAACTTTTGTATGGAATTTTTTATACAGTATCGTTGTATCGGTTTGGCCTACAATATCTCTTCGTCTTTTCTCACTTACTAGCCGGCAGCACATTGGGAAAAGACAAAGAAATTGATGCCATTCCATAGCTCCTTCGACGGCAGACCAGACTTCGGACGCAACAACCTTCAGACATGCACTGATGCCATTCACAGTGAAACCATTAACACCTTCACCGACATCCTCTCAGTGAATGGCGTACTAGGAGTCAAACCAGCCATTTAGCTCGAGTAGCCGCGTGAATCGATGGTGACCCTTGCGCAGCTTCGATCTGTATAGGTTCAGGTTCGACACACAGTTTGGAATACCCAGAATAAAACGTCGGAGCATATGGTCCATCTGTGCGTCTGAATATATGCAAACTAGTGTCTCAGTTTTTGAGACATCGAACTGAAATTTCGTATACGTCCTTTACTTCGCTAGAACCTGCTAACTTGTCGGAACCAAAATAGGATAGAGCTGCTGTACAAGCTGATTGATAACTCCTTGTATGGGAAACTATTTTATTTGGCAAAGTATTTTCACGAAATTCGGTATGTATCATTATCCAAGGTAGCTGTGGAATCTCCGCACAAATTGTTCAGATCGGACCTCTATAGCATATTGCTACCATACAAATTGCTCGGTCAAAATCAAGATAAAGATCTTTTTATACTCTTTAATGCCTTACAAAAAGCACCTGTGAGTGGTATCATAGCGTCGGTTAAGTTTTTCGTGTTTTATATATACTTTAGAACCAACCTATTGTGTGCACATATACAACACACATACACTATATTTAAAGAAAAGAAGCTTAATTTCGGTCAACGCATAAAATGGAAAGTAAAATCGCTACCAGCAACTTGTTAATATTGCAACTGAACCGCTAACATGACTTTGACTTAATTTTCTTGTTGCAAAGGCAACAGTAAAAGTGGTCATAATCTCAACTGCAACAACACCAAACATGGTATACTTGCATCACTGGGCTAGTTAACGGCACAGCACGCAACTAGGCGCACCCGCGCGTCCATTTAAACCCAACAATAATACAATAAATACAACTACCATGCTATTAACACCAATAAAATCACACAACAACGATAACAACAGCAATAACATTATCGGCTGGCTACTCGACGAGAAAGTATGGCAAGTAAAAAGCGAGTATATGGTGGGTACTTGCCGCACTTTGTTGCAAGTTGGCGTGTTGTTTGTTTTCGCTATCAGCAGCCATGGCGCAGCGTTAAGTCAGCGGAAAATGCGCTTTAAGTGAATAAAAGTTAATTAAGCTAATTTTTCTATGCGTTGCACAGCAACAACTGGGGGACCACAAACTTCCACACACACACACACTCTAAATACTTATATAGATGCATATGTGTTGGTATATAGAAAAATAATGAAAATTAAAATATATAAGTGGAAGCACACGTTAAAGGCACCGACACTGTTGTTAACTTAATAAATGCTGTCATTACAGCCGGTTAACACATGCGGGTGCGGGGGTGAAGTACAGTTTAGTGGCTGAAAAATAATAAATAAAACGAAACAAAAGTCGCAATTTGTTGTGAATGTGCAACAATTTATGCACTTGTAGCAATTAGAAATAAGTTGTTTATGTCAGATATACATTCATATGTTTGTGGTTATGTTTTTATATATAACAGGCAACCAACAACAGTGTGTTCGTGCGCGTTTATTAACACAATATTCGCGAAAATTTGTTTGCTCACTTAAAATATGATTTTCTGCTAAATAGAAGTGCGAAAAAGATTTATTTTGCACTAAAAAACTTATAGATCATACCAGATCGTTTTTTTTTTTTTCGGAGAGAGAGTGAAGGGAGTTGCCGGGAAAGAAAGAATTTTTTGTTGTTTCAAAAAAACCATTTTTTTTTAAGTTCTGTTTACTTTGGAACGCACCTTGTATCAGAATTTTTGAACATCTTTACTCCATATAATCATAAATGATAAAATCGGGTCAAAATTACCAGAAAATCCCATATTTTCCCAAAGGAATTTCTCGTACTTTGATTCCTGCAAGTTGGAAGAATATAAAATGTTCTGTTGCATCCGAGCTTAGCCCTTCCTTACTTATTTCAATATACATATGCCTTTAGTAGGTATCTAAATAGGAGTGCAGCTCCTTCGGTGCTAATTGACTAGATTAATTAGCGTAAGACCTTTAAATCTCAAACGTCAAACCATTTGGTACTAATTGCATGCCTCCGTTATGGATTTTGTAGATAGACGTTCAAGGTTCGATGGATTCCAAGAGTTCTTGTCAGGTTTATGATAGGGCTGAGCATTCACAGAGGAAGTGTAGAATCGTTTTCTCACTCCCCTTCAGATTGCAGCTTCGTCAAATATTGTTATGTGGCATTTACATTTTTAACGCATGTTTTTCATGTGGGCAATGCTCCTTAATGGTAGCTGTAAGTCTGTCTATACTTATATTTCATAAATCGTTAGTTCTTGTCTTATCATAGATTGACGATATCTCTTTCATCTTGCATTTGGTTATAGATTTAAAGCTGATCAATCAAGAGGAGCTTAACACACAATTTGAATATTTAATATTTATTCAAATAGTGTGTTGAGCTTCCCTTGACCCCACGGTATTGTCTCCGCCTCAGATTCGTCTAAAGAGATTACTGACTTGGTCAACTCGCCTGCTTTTTCACTTCCGAAAATGTTTCCAGCACCGTAAACACAAATTATGAACAAGTGGCGCTGATCTCCCAGTTAAAACCTTCCGACAAGTGTTAACTACGCTGGAATCAATGTCAGCAATACCGCCTGTCTATCTCTGTATATGGCAGCTTTCTGTATTCTTGCGTAGTTACTTAATAGAACTCCACAGGCCTTTTCTATGCCTAATAATGCCGCTTGGAAGATGCTAGCTGAGTTTGGTAAGTGGATGAAGAGAGAGATATCAAGATGCCCGGAATATACCCCTGTCCCTAATCTGCAGTCTATTTTGGAGCCGTCTGTAATGATTGAGATATTATGTTTTTGCTCTACTAAACCTTTTCTTCCATCAAGTGTATTGTGTATTCTCACCTGGAAGTCACTATTGAAAGAATATAGTCTGATCTATTTAGATTCGTTATGAGCTGGTTAAAATATCGTTATGTCCATAACTGTTCCTGTTACTGTCCAACTACTTTTTTCTTTGATTCTTAAAGCAGAAAATCTTGCTTCTTTTCGTTTGAAAACGTCTATGAGCATCAGTGGGACATGACTTGGCATACCCTGCACAGACTATCTTCTGTATTCCATTTAACTTTCTATTATTACATTGTTTCTCTAATGCTGGTCACCAAAAAAGTGCTTCGTATGTACGAATTGATCTAATGAGGGCCGTATACATCCATATAACTACATATATTCGGTACTAGGTCTCGGTTCCTACTGTTTATTCTCTTGCACTTTTTATATGGCATATACGTTATTTTTTAATTCATTTCTCAATATTCACTTTCCTGTTAAGTTTGATATTTAAGTATCTCGACCACTCGATATTTTGCTGTGGGGAACAAAGAAACTGTAGTACTATCGAATGAGGAAAGATGAAATTGAAATATTTTGGGTTTATTCGAAAAAATATGCCAGGCGGCTGAAAAGGTGTATCGTGGAAGTGGAAGAATAAGAAGAATTTGTTAAGGGTTCAGGAAATCACCTACTATGAGCTACTCCCTTAGTACCATTCCCTTAATTCGCACATATACTGTCAACAATTGGACCATCTCAAAGAAGCAATCACTGAAAACGGCCAGCTTTGGCTTTTGGAGAGAAATCGTGTTCCCTCAGGACAACGCCAGGCCACACATAAATTAATAGGTATTCCCCAATCGCTCAAAGAGCTTGATTGGGAGGTTATTCATATTTTAACCAAACGATTACTGCCTGTTCCTGTGTACAGCGAATTATTATTTTTTGATGAAAAATTCGAAATTAATATTATTAATGGAGGATTACCATCCATTTTTCAGTCAGATAATATCGGCAGAACGCATATTTTCGGTAAAAAATAAACGTTTGACTAGATAATACAAAAAACTCTATGTTTAATTTAACTTAATACGAATGGTTAAGTGATTTTATAAATTGGTTGAACACATATAAGTCTGTTCTTTGAATGCTTAAAGTTGGAGTACGTAAAATCCAATCTTAGTCTCATAAATCTGAAAGGTGGCTTTACTTCTCCATCCCGCTATTCTATATCCCCTTTTATTATTTAACCAACTTATTTATTTTTCAGTCAAATATTTCGCCCAGCAGTTTTACATTTCAATTCATAGTTTAAGATCGGAACTTTTAAATTTCGGAAATAAAGAAAACTTTTTTTTTTTTAAATTATTATCAGAGATCAAAATACTTATCTTGGAGTAAGATTTGGCTACTTTGAACTGTTTATAGTCGGAATAAAATGTGGGAAAGTATTTGCAAGACACATCAAGCATCGATAGTCAAGAAGAAAAGGACGTTAACTATCAAATTTTGGTAGTTATTGCAAATAACTTTCTTTTCTATCATGACGTCACAAATCATTGTAATTTCTGTTAAATGCATTTGAAAAAATGAAACCAGAACAACAACAATAGAAAACATCAAGCTACAATATACTTGTAGTCGAAATATTATTACATTTTTGACTGCTAAAAATAACGTGTGGTGATGTACGAGGTATGACAATTAAGTAATGAGACTGTTTTCATAAAAACTGTATATTTGAAAACTATTCTACAGAGCTGCCATCCCCTTCAAAGAAGTCCCCTTGGGCAGCTTTACAGCGCGTTTTCCATGCTTCGTAACATTTCTGGATCGCTTTGACTGGGATGTCCGCGAGTATCCTCGTCACGGCCGCCTGGATGTCTGTAATCGACTCAAAATAGGTTCCTTTGACCACTGATTTTATTTTAGGAAACAAACAAAAGTCACAGGGTGACATTTTGGGCGAATAATGCGGCTGTTGCAACACGGCAATCTCTTTAGAGTCCAAATATTGGGACACGCTGAGGGCGGTGTGACACAGCGCGTTGTCGTGATGAAGGATCCAGTTACGAGCGATGTCTGGGCGCACCCTGTTGACTCGTTTTCGCAATCTTTCGAGTACTTGGCAATAGTAGACTTGATTCATAGTTTTCCCCGGTGGAACGAATTCTTTGTGGACGATTCCACGGCTATCAAAAAAGGCAATAATCATCTCATGTGAGATTTTTTCGGGCGGGGGGCGCGCGGAGACAACATCGAAACACCTGGGCACGACTAAAAGCACTATCACCATACACTCTAGCAATTTTAGCGTACGTTTCCGAAGCTGTTTCGCCAATCTGGCGCAAAAATTTTATCGCGACGTGTTGCTCTTGGTTTCGTTTTTCCATTTTCGTGACGAGCACTACAAACACACATCTACTCAACTTGACGCAGCAGGCGAACTAAACAAGCTAGAGCGATGGTACATATAACAATGGAGAGGGGAGAGATGCCGGAAAAAGAAAGAAAAGGGAATTTAAAGGTCACAGGTTTACCACAAGCGCGGCAATAAAATCAGTCTCATTACTTGATTGTCAAACCTCGTATTATCATAGAGACAATTAAAGTATACCGAAACCATGCTTTGAAGGTAGGGAACATGAACATATTTTTGTTGTGTGATTCTCAGAACAATTACTTGGGCGTGTTTGGGGTCGAGCAATTGAAATACATATCAATCAACTGGACCCTTTTTATAGCCTTAACAGTGTATATTAAGTTTCCAACGTTGTTTGTAACACCCAGAAGGAAATGTTGATTTAGCCATGTCCGAATGTTTGTTTTTCGGGCTGTTTATACGCGGAGGACTAGCCAGAAGTTGCTAATTTCTCGGAACCGCCGATATCGGACAACTATAGCATATAACTGCCATATAAACTAATGGATGCATTGAAAACTTTTTCTTTTGACGAGACATCTTCAAGAAATTTGGCATGGATTTTTGCCTAAAGCAATGGAGCAATCTTCGAAGAAATTTTTCAGATGGGCGCACTATAACATGCAGTTCCCTTACAAACTGACCGATCAAAGTTCTTGAAAGTAATCTTTTGTATTTGTGAAGGATAGTATGATTCGGTGCGACCGAAGTTAACATGTTTTCAGGTTTAAATATTTTTAGACGAAAAAAATCTATAGATATTTTACAACACTTTTACCCACTGTGCATCGCCTGAGGAGTGCCTCGGCAGTAGGATAATGATGGCCTATTTTCGCCATCAAGTTGAAAGTCTGCACGCGCACGGCACAATGGCCACGTTCATGGCTGGTTTGCATGTAAACAACCGCATACATATGTATATATGTAAATGAGTAGTGCACTTAAGCATGTGCATATATACGAACTTATTAAGTTGCATGCTCGTCACTGCGATTGCTCACCAACAACAACAACAACAAACTATAGTATGCGTTTTCCTGCAACCTGACGACGACGCATTGCCCGTGGGCGAGCGCGCGTGTGTCTGTGTGTGGGAAGCGTACCTTATGAGTGTATGAATGTGTGCGTGGAATTGATTTTTGCCATTGCATTTCATAATAAATTTCATTTGCAATAGTTTTTCTTAAAGTTTTATCATTCTTTTGCAGCACAATTAAACGCTTCAGTGAATTTTATGTTTTCTGCTTTGCTTTTCATTTCACTGCCCCAAGGCAGCGTAGTGGCCACACCAAGCGAATACAATGGTCGTAATTAGTAAGACAGCAATGGCAGTCCTTAAAAAACTATTCCAAGCAACGATGGCCCACACATGCACATAATATACACACACATAGCAATGCATAGGCATACATAAGTATTTGCTTGAAGGACAGACAAGTTGGCGACGTCAATGGCGCTAGTGGCAACTATGACGTTGGCGCAACAAAAGTAACAAGTGGTTTAGATTGCCAAGTGGTCGAGCTCATTCCATGCCTGGTCTAAACGTCTTGAGCCTTGAGTCGTCGAGCCACTTGAGGCATCGAGATAATCACTTTGTTGCTTCTTTTTTTAACAACTATATACACATTTACATATAAATACACACACTCGTTCTTTGCCATCATCACGTACTTGCACTTGTGGCTGTGTCTGTTGCTTTTGTTCTGTTGTTGTTGTTGTACACCGGTTGTTGCGTCTTAATTAGTGCGGAAATTGTTACTGACGCGTTCGTCTGGCTAAAAATCGACACAAAGCAGCGGAAAACAGTCAGTTCGTTGCAACTTTTAATTATTTTTTCTTCACTTTTTGGGGAGGGTGGCTACGCTTCGGTGTGTGTGTGTTGCAGCAGATCGGCAGATATACGCCGTGCACATGGTTTTCATTAAACACAATATAGTTTGTGAAAAGCGGAAATTGTCTGCATTTAATTGATGTATACGAAGCGGCTATAAAGTGCAATCATGCAACAAAGTTTGCGTTTGCACGGCAAAATGGCAGCATACACGCCACCTAATTGGAGACTAATGAAAATTCCATGTTGTTGTCTCTATGTACAACAGCTTTCTAAAAAGTGCTTCGTGTTTTCAATTATAATTAATAAGTTGATTAAGTTTTAAGTTAACAAGAGTTTGTTTTCGGTTATCTTGTTTTAAATCGAAAATTTCGAAGGAGCAACGGGGTAGTTCTCGGAACATAAAATTTACGGAAGACTTCAACAATAAAGTTTTGCTGAAAATAATGGAGAAAGAAATGGCGAGAGGTAGAGAGAAGAGGGGGAAAAAAGAGACACAACGAGAAATAGAGTAAGACCCTGTTGGATTCTATCAATTGAGTCCTGTATATTCAAAAGAAACGATTCGGATTTATGACAATGATGCGTGTATAGGATAATGGACTGCCAAGAAGACTCCAATATTTTCAAGAATACTCATTCGAAAAACTTCTTTATTGGTGTAGACACGCTAACGCGGTTATAGCCGCCAGCGGGCCAGGCGTTCTTTCTTTTCGCTGTTTGGCGCCATTTAGAGATTCTAAGTGTCCATGTCCTTCTCCATCTGATCTCTCCAACGGAGTGGAGGTTTTCCTATTCCTCTGTTTCTCCTGGCGGGTACTGCGTCGAATACTCCCAGAACTATAATGTTTTTATCCATACGGACGACATGACCTAGGCCGCGTAGCCTCTGGCTCTTAATTCTCTAAGCTATGCAAATGTCGTCGTATATCTCACTGCGATATCCGCTGTAGCCAATGCGCAAAGTACCATAAATCCTCCGTACAACCTTTCTCTCGAAAACTCGTAACGCCGACTCATCAGAGGTTGTCATCGTGTATGCCTCCTCACCATATAGCAGGGCAGGTATGATGAGCGACTTATAGAGTTTGGTCTTTGTTCGTCGAAAGAGGACTTTACTGCTCAATTGCCTACTTAGTCCGAAGTAGCACCTGTTGGCAAGAATTATTCTGCTTTGGATTTCTAAGCTGATGTTGTTGTCGGTGTTAATACTGGTTCCACGATAGACGAAATTATCTACGACTTCGAAGTTATGACTGTCAACAGCGTCCTGGGAGCCAAGTTGCCAGTGCGACGACTGTTTTTTTGATGACATGATATATTTTGCCTTGCTCTCGTTCACTACCAGACCCATTTGCTTCGTTTCTTTGTCCAACTTGGAGAAAGCAGAACTAACGGTGCGGTTGCTATAGCCAATGATATCGATGTCGTCGGCATACGCCAGCAATAGTCCACTCTTATAAAAGATTGTACCTTCTCTATTCAGCTCTGCAACTCGAATTATTTTCTCCTGCACTAGATTGAAGATGTCGCGCGCTAGGGAATCGTCTTATCTGAAACTTCGTTTGGCATCGAACGGTTTGGAGATATGCTTCCCGATGCTATTAGTTTTGCGGGGGTACCAAATTCAGAAAAAGCGGCATAAAGGCAGCTCCTTTTCGTGGCGGCTTTAAAATCGACGAAGAGGTGGTGTGTGTCGTTTCTCTTTTCACGGGTATTTTGCAAGATGTGGTACATGGTAAATATGGTCAGTTTTTGATTTTCAGGCCTGCAACCACATTGATAAGGTCCAATAAGCTTGTTGACGTTGGACTTTAATCAGGAGTACTCTCGACAGAAACTTATATGCGATGTTAATGAGGCTTATCCAACGGTAGTAGTTGGTATATCGTGGGGTCTCCCTTTTTGTGGAGTTGGCAGAACAAATTCTAAACGTCGGGCATCCTTTCGTCCGGCCATATTCTACAAAGAAGCTGATGCATGCTCATTATCGGTTCTTCGGCCGACAAATCATCCGACCCGACGCTTTGTTGTTTTCAGAATGGGTATTTGCAGTCCATTTTCAGCCGCATTTCTCACCAGCAAACCCATTTGCCATAGACAAAAGCAAGTAGTAGACACATGGTTCCAGGTCCGGACTTTAAGTTCTATGTACATATTCGTACAAGAACCTATCAGTGAAGCTCATGAAGCTTCTGGTGAGTAACTATCAAGCACATAGCAAAACCTTCCATACCGTCGATCCTGGCTTGGCCATCGTTTGCTCGGGATCACCGTGATTCGATCATGACCGTTTTCATTTGATGTTGCCGTAAAAAACATAAGTGGCCCACTTTTAATCAATTGTAACCATTTAGCAGCGATTGGAGCAGATGGATATTGGATCCAAGAGGGTTTTTGAGCTACCTGGTGTAGCCCTCGAGCTCCTTCTTATAGCCAATAATTTCTGATATATTTGACAATTAGCCTTCTCGAACGTGGTGTATCTTTGACGTAAAAATTTTCGGAACAGAATCATCGTATCCAAAACTGCGCGTGATTGGTTGTTACAGTATTAGAACATAACCACTAGTCATCTGCACAGAATGACCCGATCACTCGTGTACGACGCGAGATACGGAACAGATTACGAGATTGAGGTTACTAGATGGAGTGGATTTCTAATAAATATTACTAGTAAAAGTAATCACGCATCCATGCAAACCGTTAGCAAAGCCATGTTGGTGTATTCTAAAGTAAATTTCCTTTCTGACAAGTTTATATACATATATATAAAAAAGCTTTCACGGAATTGTTCAAGGATTTCTTATATTTAGTTCGCAGTGAGTTATAGTTATTTAAAACTGTGCTTAACTTTATAGAAATTTAAATTTACGTACTATAAATAGTAAATGCTCATTTTAATAATATGCATTCATATTTGCCTTGGTGCATTTCCACAAAAGCGAAAAGTCGACTCTGTGTGTATTTCACTTTTGAATGGTTTGGTCGGCGGTCAATGAACTTTACTTAGAACAAAAGTTAATGCAACTTTTGGTTTATGAACTTGCACGACATCACTTTTGGAGTCAGCTACTCGCACAATGCAACAATGGCGTTGCTTTGGAAACTCAAACAATTTCACTTGCATACGACTCCTTTCATGGGTGGATCGGTGGATAGGTGGGTATGTACTCGTATATGAGAAATGATATGATACTTATGAATTAGTAATGAGTACGACTATTTGCATGACATTTTACACACTTGAGTGCATTAGCTAGAATTTATAATATATTCACGTACTATGTCTTTCTTTCAATTCATTTTATTTTTACTTAATTTAAACTTTGTAATATCATTTAGTGCAACTTTTGGAAGGAAAATTATTGCTCGGCCTTTAAAATAGTAGAAATGTTCTGCATTATTTCAAGATTATATGTAAATACTATACAAATTTGTACCACAGCGTCGCCTAGCGTAAGTTTTAAAGAAATTTAGTTTACCAATGAATAGCTCGATCCAATTAACCGAGCTAAATCGTACCGTTTTTGAATAATTTTATTATTATATACTTGTAGGTAAGTATATACATTACGATAAGTAAAAAACGAATATTTTTTTTGCTTTGTACTCTGAAGAATTGGTTTTTAAAGACCTGTAAGAAGATCTCTCCAAGTATGATCTCTTAATTGTAACGTGAAATTCCTCCGCTTTACTATTTTGAAAAATTTATATCTGGTTTCAACTACTTGAAAAATATATCTCGTTTCTTAGATTTTTAAGAAAATTTAATGCTCTATAAAATGGTATCTTACGATGATTCCGTACACCTAACCGCTTGACAGATATTAAAGGTTGAAGTTTGATTATTTTAAGGCATTTTTTTTATATAATTCAATAAAAAATATTTTAAATTGCAGAACTCATAGTGTAAAATATTTACTGCCAAAACAAAATACAAAATTTTTTTTTAATAAAAAAAAAACGATTTAGGATATCAATGAAATTATTTATTCCTGCGAATGTACGCTCGATCCCATTATGTATAGAACTCGATTTTTTTTGCATGGCCACCATGAGCACGTTTCCAGAAGTTCAGACGCTGAACCCAATTTTTGACGGGATTCAAGCATAAATCGGTCGATACTGCTGTAATTTTACGTTCGAAGTTCATTAATCGTCGGTGGTTTTTTGGCATAAACTATAGACTTGACGCAACGGTGACCAAGGCGGCCATTTAACTGAGCCATTTTGTGAGATAACACGTTCACCAAACTTGGTTTACAATAAATCGATTGTGACATTCGCTGTGTGGCTTGTGGCTGCGTCCTGTTAGAACCATATATTGTCCAAGTCCATATCATTCAATTCGGGCCAAAATTTTCGGTTACCATTGAGCGGTAGCGATTTACATTCCCAGTAACGTGCGGTTTTGATCATCATCACGGAAGAAGAACGGCCTAATGACGTCACCGGCCTATAAATCGCAATTTTTCTGTAATTTTTTTCAGTTGCAAATGTGACTCATGGAGTACGTGTGGATTGTTGCCTGACCAATAACGCATATTTTGCTTATTGACGAAGCCATTCAGCCAGAAATGAGCCTCATCGCTGAAGATGATTTTTTGATGAAAATCCGGATCATTTTCAAGTTGTTGCTTAGCCCAATTCACGAACATACGACGATTCTGGTGGTCAAGCGGCTTCAGTTCTTGCGTTAATTTGATCTTGTAAGATGTCCAACGCTTGAAAATGACGTGTGAGCGATTGATTTGGGTCTTCCTCAATTGATGCAGCAATATTCTGGACACTACGGGCACTTTCTTTGTCTCATTGGTACGGGATCATTTTGGATTGTGCTGTGAATTAAATTTATCCACTAAACGTTCAATTGTTGATCTGATAGGACTATTATGACGACCATATATTGGACGTAATGCTCGCTCTTTAAGTTGAGGCTACTGACTCCGAATTTTGGTAGTAAATTTTAATTGCAACTCGTTGTTGGATCGTATATTTTTCCATGATGAAATGACAAACATTACTGAGGAGAAATATTAAAAGAGCGAGAAAATATGGCTTCGTTTTCTATCCCTATCAGTCTACTCTTGTGGCGTTCCTATTTGAACTATAAACTTTCAAGAACGCTGTCACCAAACCTGTGGATCCCAGTGTGTATGGCTAACTTTTTGCCGAAAATACCGGTAAATCTGTGAGATATATTATTGAAATTCGGGAAAATGTTTCTGATAATACTTGTGTCAAAAATATGTCCAATCAGATCAATACCTCCCTTAGCCCCCACATACCTAATATAAGGATTTTCGAACTTCAAGTCGATTTTTATCCCATTTATGGCCAATGTGTTTAATATATATAAAGTTTTACCACACTTTTGTAGAAGTATTTCGCCGACTTTGATGCTCGTAAGTTTTCACGAGTATGAAATGTTCGGTTACACCAGAACTTAGCGTTTTCTTACTTGTTTTTTATTTATTATTCTTTTTATTGATATTTAATGATGGGTATCTCGTAAATGATTAACTTTTGCATATGTAGATAAAAACTTCACGATGAAAATATAAAACATCAAACAGTCGATTCGAAAACAGTAGATGGCTCAAATTAATTTTTGCCACGGCAGTGGTTTGTATAATTATTTCCGTGCCGACGGTCCTTCTTAAGCGACCATTACCAATCAACCGAGTGTATTTTGAACACAAAAAAGCTTCTCATAAATTCCAGTAGCTATTAGCCGTCGTAGGCGGTTTAAAGCTCGTCGTAGGTCAGTAAAGCAACAAAGCTACATTGTATAAGCGCCAAATATACCGTATATACTTGTATGTATGCACTTATAAACATAAGTAAGTATGTGTATAGTTTCAGCGCATCACTTTGTTATATAGTATATTGTGCTTAGCCATGTGCGAGCTTGCCTCTTAACGTCGATATAAGACGCAAACACCATACCCGTTTTGCTTTTGTTGGCTTCACACTCATGAAGTGAAAATATAAATAAATTGTGCCAAAATGTAATAACTGTTTGCCAAAAGAAAAAGTTTTGCACTAAAAAAATGCGGAAATGTGACGGCTACCGATATTAGATAGTCCTATCTGGGTCGATGTGCAAGTGCATAGCGAATAAGCGTTATGTTTACAGCTGTGTTGAAAATAAAAGCATAAAAGAAAGTATTTTTATTTAAATAAGATTTGAGCTTTCCCAAATCTATTTGTCTTATTCCTAAATAGATAAGAATCCGGCTCAAGACCAAAACAAATCCTATAACAAAAGTGGGATTATTTGCAGGGACGTGCAGATGGAGGCTTTTTGCATCCTGCAACTACAAGATAACTTTGGGATTTAAAATGAATATCCGAAGCGGAAGCCCAGATGCATATGTTAGGTCGAAATCTTTAAGGTTTATATAATAAAGGACTTTGGAATAAGGGATCGCCTAATAATGAACATTTTTTTTCTTTAAAATGTGAGGGAATGCATTCGTGTGCTCCTAAAAAATATTTTCCAGAAATTGAAGATCATGCAATATTATTTTTACTTTGAGATTGCTTTGTATATATAAAATTTCCCCCTGACTGTTCGATACCACCATTTATTCGCATTATGGCTACCAGAATAGCAGACCTTTTGGCAAAATTGAATTTAAATCTGTTGGCTCCACATCATCTAGTGAAACCACTGCATTGTCTGAAGTTTTTCTTTGTGTTTTTCTAGCAGGTGCTTTTTCTAGCGTATTTTCTACTGCAATCTTAACAAAATGTTAAAAACAAAGATTGAAAACAAAATTTTTTAATATTAAAGTGCGCCGAAGCATTAATATTGGCATAGTTAAATGATTTATGGCACTTTTGACATCGGGTAGTAATGCAGATATACATAGAAGAATTGGCAAGCTAGTCAACGTTTACAGTTGGATAAACAATACTCAATTCCAGTAGTTAGAGTAAATTTTAGAAATAGCTTTCAATGCTCGTAGCGATTCACGTTTAATATTTTCAATTGTCTCAAAACGGTTTCCCCGAAGCGGTCTTTTTAGTTTGCTGAATAGTCAGAAGTCAGAGGGAGCTAAATCAGGCGAACACGGTGGTTGCAGTGCAATATTGGTATAAAATTTGCCGAAAAACTCCCGAAGATTCAATGCAGTATGCGACGGTGCATAATCGTGGTGCAAAAATCAAGAGTTGTTGGCCCATAATTCCGGCTTCTTTTCACGAATATACTCGCGCAAACGACGCTTAATACTCAAAAAGTATTCTTTGTTGACAGTTTGACCGGTTGGAAGAAATTTGGAGTGCACCACACCTCGATAATCGAAGAAAACTGTCAACATAACCTTGATTTTCGACCTGCCTTGACTATTCTGTAAACTCAAGCGACCGCTCGGAGGAAACTATTTTGACCTAATTCAGGACATTGTAAATCGCTACGCGCATCGAAGGCTATTCTGGAAATTGACTTTATAGATAGATAGATAGATAGATTGTACAATTGAGACTTTGCACTGTGACCTATGGTCGATTGTGCTTTCCCCTATATCAGATATAGTCAAAAAGGGGCAGCATCCTGAACAATTTCAGGAGCCTGCTGGGCGGAACTGAGGTGATGTGATCCCAGTCCACGTAGATGGAAGCTAGGGCCTTGAGCCTGCTTCTGAAAATTGCTGGGCAATCCAGAATCAAGTGTGCTGGAGAATCCTGTTCCATGTCGCAGAACCGGCAGTTTGCGCCGATATGTATAGTCAACGTCTGGTGTGTTTAACGTGGGTACCTGTTGACGACAGCCTTACCCCACGGCGCTCAAAAGCACAGCGGTTCGAATCAATGCGTTGATCAGCGCCCTGAGAATGCTAAGCATTTTCAGTATCAATTGACAGTGTGGAATGGACACACTAACCACCTTGGTCGGGTTCGAGGCCCATCTAAAACATCTGTCATGCTTTGGGTCCGGCCAGACCTCTCAGCCACCACGCGGTGTACTCGTACGTCACTCGGCTGTTAGGACTATTGTCCCAACGTTCTTGCCACCTACACCTAACCCTATAATCTAGAAGCCTCTTGCTCCCTAGATATCCCTCCCTCTCCACATCATCGTCGGAAATCCAGCCATTCTGCAGCAATGACACACTTAAGCCCCTTCTTAACCTGAATGCAACAGCACGCTGTATGACAATCAGGTCAAGAGGGGGTGCACCTAACAAAACCTGCATCGCATCCGTTGAGACGGTGCGACATACAGGCAAACAAGCAAGCATCATACAACGCTGAATTGAGAGGATTTTATGAGACCCCACGACAGTCGTGGCTGCCTTACACCATACAGGGGCTCCATATGTGGCACAGGCCACAAACAAGCCACGATGTATGGAGCGGACAGCACGACGTCCGAGACCCTATTCACTCCTCAAAATGCGGCGTATTTTGCCTACGGTTGCCTGCAGTCGCTCCTTCACATTCGCCAAGTGTGGAGAAAAACATATCCTTTCACTCATGGTCAACCCCAAATGGTCACTATGTCAGACGTGGAATCGTTCCACTCCGCCTTACTGTCAGGAGTCACTCTGAATTTCTTTGTAAAGTTAACCCTCTTCGTAACGCCACCCTTCGGAGAAAGAGCCAGGGGTCTTGAGACAACAATATCTTGCTGTTGCCGAAAACCTCTGCTGCCATTAGCGACATGGTATGTTCCACGACCTCTTTGATCACTAGTTGCAGCCGTGTGAGCTCCAGCATGACTTCAAGAAATTGACATTAACAACTGTTTCGAGGATTGGAAAAACGTTGGCACTAGTGTATTGGGATGAAGAAGAATTTTTGAAGGGGACGACATGGATTTCGAAGAATAAATTAAAAATTTTAAAATTATAAACAAAGTCTTACTATTTTTTGCTCATTACATACAAATTTACACTTTACTGTCGACGAAAATTTGAAATTGACCCTAACACCCCACTTTCTAAACGTTTTGTGTTTTATACAGTATAATCTTGTACTTATAAATACCAAAGTGGTTAGCAAACTTGTATGAGCACGTGTAAACCTACATACAATATGTAGTACATGCCGACATACACTATGATAATTTTGTGTGCAATTACATGGAGACATCGTGGGTGTCAACAGCAGTGCCGGATGGAAGTGCTGAAAACTTGGCAGTACATTACGTGTGTATTTGTTTTATTCACACGCTTTCATTGCGCTGCGAAAACCTTTGAGAATTATAAATGGCTGCGTACAAGTGACGCTATTGAAATACTAAGCAAAAATGGTAGTTGACAAAAAATGCAAATTTCCTAAACGCCAAATAAAATGTCCTTATAATTGTTCTATGTATAAAATTTTAATACGAACTCATTTTGAATTTAAGTTGAAAACATTTTGGAGAAACGAACGTAATACTGGAGATTCCCACATTGAAGTTGCGATAGGTGTGCTCCAAAATAGTTCTCACACATCCAAGGCAGTCAAACGGAAGCACGTAGATCCTTGAATCCTTAACGGAACTGTACATATTTGATATTTCTGTGCCTTCATTAGTCCTGTAGTTATCGTCTTATAAAGTAATCTAAGCTGACAGAATTCAAAACGGCGCTGGAGCATGGAGGATGAAATGTGTGCTGGGTATGGGATCCGCCAAGTAAAAATAACCGCCATTGAAAAGGACACAACAGCCTCGGAAGAGAAACCCCCCTTTTGGGAACGACCATGGCAAACGCTTTAAGGATTACGATTTAAGGGCATGCACCTGGAATGTCCGGTTCCTTAATTGCCGTTGCTCATCCTCGTAAAATAAAGGCTGACATCATCGCCATCCAAGAAATGCGGTAGACGGGATAAGAACTGAGACGAGTAGGTCCTTGTGGCATTTACTACAGTGGCTATATATAGGAACGCAAATGCAGGTGTGGGATTCGTGGTGGGAGAGAGACTCCATTGCCGAATACTGTCGTTTACACAGGTAGATGAACGTCTAGCCAAAATCCGCGTCAAATCGAAGTTCTTCAACATATCAATTACTTGACCCGAAGAAAGAGAAGGACGATCTGACCAAAGATGCCTTCTTTGAGCGCTATGAGCCTATGAGTGCTGCCCACCACGAAGTCCAAATCGTGCTTAGTGACTTTAACGCCAGGGTGGGAAAAGAAGGTATCTTTGGTCCAACGGTCTCAGCCTCCATGATGAAACATCCGCTAATGGGTTGAGGCTGATCGACTTCACCGCGACGCGAAGTATGAAGTAGTACTAGATTCCAGCATGGGAAAACTCACCAAGCTACCTGGCTTTCTCCGGATCGAAAAACCATCAACCAGATCCATCATGTTGTGATAGATGAAAGACACGTCTCCAGTGTTTTAGACGTGCGTACGCTCCGAGGTGCTAACATCGACTCGGACCACTATCTCGTTGCACACTCCTTTATGTAGCAAAAAACGCACATCAACAAACACAAGGAAGCTTCGACGTCGAGAAGCTGCAATCATAATAGACAGCCTAACGATTTTCTATTTGACTTGCACTCCTGCTCTCTGAGAGCACTTGTTAGAAACTTACGTACAATTGCAAACGAAACGATTGGTTTTCGGAAAGTACAAAGAACACCTGGTACGATGAGGAGTGCCATGTCGCAATCGACCACAACACGTGCGGGATGGAATAGAAACTAAAAATTCTACGAAAAGATGCGGCGCCTAAGAGAAGGTTTCAAGACTGGAGCATAGTCTTATAGAACCCCCAGAGGTGATGTAATGACTGATGGCCCGAACAGACTAAAATTATGAAGGGAACACTTTTCCAGCCTGCTGATTGGCACTAAGAGCATAACATCAGGAGATTTGAATCCGAGTTTCCAATCGATGACGATGGAGCAGACGTTCCATTGCCCGACCATGAGGAAGTTCGAATGGCAATTACCCTTTTGAAGACAGACGTCGAGGAATAGCAAAAACTCTATCGGGATCGGGAAGCACCGCTCCGAGCCTTTCGATACCAAACGAGCTTATAGACAAGGTGATTCCCTATCGTGTTTGCAGCACCACGCTTTTCCAGAGAGGTTCATCTGTTTTGGTAATTCATCTTCATTTATAATGCACAGTGTTAAATATGTATAACTTTTACACAAACACCAAATACGAAATAATAGGATGACCTTTAGTGGTGTAAATGTATATTATAAAATGTGTATATATGATATTTCACCCAAATGAGAACATATGACCACTGAGGGAAATAGAAGGTCGCAAGCAAATACCATCCTTCGGAGCAAACAGTAATGACCAAATTCATAGAGCAGGAGAGGAAGTCGAGGAGGTGTTGCTATGTTGTGCATTGTTGCACCAAAACCATTGCAATGTTAGGTGAAGGCTTCCAATGCATTTATACTTATCATCATCTAACCATAATCGCTTAAGTTAGGATACCATAGTGCCTTTGTGGCATTTTAATGCTGAACAAAATAAATTCATGAAATTCATATATCTGATACCAATAAACAAGTATGGATCTTGGGATTGCCATAGTTTTATACTGCCCAACAGTTTATTCGAGGTGAGGTTGCAGGCCAATAAAGCAATGGTGAGAGCCCACAAAATAGTATATATTTTAAGAAGTAAATTATCAGATCTCTACTAGAGGGGAAGAGTTTTTATTTCGTTCAACAATTGACTGAATATATAATAATGTATAGTCGAGCGTTGAGAAATTGATCCTATAATCACGTCTTTGTTTTGGAATAGACTTAATGCGTTGAAAAACTCCAAATTTTTCGCCCTTACTCTCATCGGGTTGCTAACCCAACGATTACCCTTCTCCATATTTCGTTATAGGTTAGGTTCGGTTAATCTGGTAGACCAATGAGCCACGCATAGACCAGTTTTACTAGTTTTTCTCACTCTTTCTTCCACGTTGTGCTTCTACAGCACTTTGCCGTTCAAGACTACTCCGATGAACTTGGTGCAATTCTTGAAATATGCCCCATTTATCGAAGGGAACTCTTATAGAGAAATTTTGTGCTTTCTTGTGAACACAAGCAGATTCGTTTTCTGCTTCTGAGTGCGGGTTGTAATATGCCTCTATCTTAGGGACTTTGCCGTTCAAGTTTCTTAACAGTCCATAGAATCGGAGATGGCACTCCACCCTGCGGAGTCTCTCTACAGACTTCTTTGGTTATTCTGATCCAGCGTTCTATAGCAGGATCAACACCTGGACACTATTCAGAATAGATTACGTAGCGACGCTCCATAATTGTCCAGGAATGCTCCAAGAGCGTACTTATTCTTTATACTCAAGGGCTCTGTCGATATTAAATGGCAGTGTATGGAGTACTGCCTCTACAGATCTTCCCTTCATATGTGCGTGCTGCACCTTGGACAAGCTTCTAGGAGGCGCTGCGACCCTAATGTGCACGTCCAAAGTTTTCTCTTGCGTTTTTTCGTTATAAATATATAGTAAAAACATAAAAATGTGACTTTGATTGTGTCAGTCTACCATATAATTTTGTAGGTCAGTGCGTCACAGTGTGTCACAAAGTTCTTATAATTGCGTTTATTTTTGTATTTGCCTACAACAACAGCAATTGGAAGTTGTAATTGCGTGCAGGCAACAGGCAAAATGTCACTTAGAGCAGATTTATTGGATGACCAAAATTAAAGGAAATGAGTTTACTGCAAGAGTTCTCAAACTTAAAATTAATGTGGCGGAGAAAAAATAATTTTGGGAGAGCAAATTGAATGAAAAAAGTTGGTAAAAGTTTGCAACGATTACAATTGGCAGCTTGTGTACAATTTGAAAGCTTTTATTGGGAGCAATAATGATGACGAACAATAATTTAGATTATTTCAATGAGAGGTAATCTATATTGAAGAAAATCGAACGTCGCTGCTATAAAAAGTTTTGGGAATTGTTACAAAAAGAAATATTAATTGATTATGTACTTATGCTTTTGAAAAATTCATTTTAGTTCGGATAAAAACAAGAAAGTTGAAAGTGACTTTTTTTGGGAACACCAGCTACATAGTTAATACTCGAAAACATTTACTGCCTTCAGTGGGTCGATGTGGTCTCAGAATTAGACTTAGATCATGACGGGGCTAAAACCGGTTTCGAGCGATTTTTAAATCGAAGATTTTTAGGGATCATAAACATTTGTTTATCAGTTTTTGAGATACCCGAATGAAATTTACGACGAAATATCTCCTGTCTTGAAACAAACAGTGGTCGCTCTCGTAACTTGGCTTCCACATGACTTTTGACAGTCTTAACTTCGAACACTATACTGGAACCAGCATTAACACCAACAACAACTTCATCCAAGAAAATTAAAAAAATAAATTTTTTTCTACATTTTTTAAATATTTTTAATATTTTCCAATTTTTATATAGTTAACGGTAAAAATACTCGAAAAGCAATATCCTCTACAACATATAGCGCATCCGCTTTGTTTCATTGCACGGTAATTGAAATTGACAATGCAGCAAAAAAAGTTCACTAATGTATGTATGTATGTATGTATGTATATTTTTCGTGATTCCCATCCCCTTCGAATGAATTTCAAACTGTAAATAAATTATGCATTTCAATGCTCAAAAGGATTTATAATCAAAGCGCATTGTTGTTGCTGGTGATTTCATTCGGTCACGCTACAAAAATAGCCACGAATAAAAGTTGCGCATGACTATGAAAATCCACACCGTTACGAAGGAAAAAAGCATACAAATGAATATAAAACGCGCTTTTAAAAATTAATTGCGATTAAATTTCAACACACGGATATTACTATTCAGTATACTTGTACATAGATTTCAACCAGTTAGTCATGGACTTATACTTTTCCTGGATTTATTGAGGTTTTGACAGAAAATTCATTGTTTATTTGTAACATACTATACATAATACTTTTTAGTGTTTATCTGTTCATTTTGCTTACTAAAAAATCCTTATTATTTTTATAACCGATTGCATATGCCAGTTTAAAGTCCTTATAACGGGTGATCCATTTCAAGGTTTCCTATCTTTTTAAAGAAAAAAAACTGAAACTTCAAATCTAATGGGGAATGTTAATTATCATTCGAAAGAACCTTCTTTAGCATTTATTTTTTGATGATTATTTCTTTCAAATTTTGATCGAGGCTATGTCTCAGACCTTTAAGTTCAATTTTCGATGACTCGTTCGAGCCAGACTGGTAACCGGCGAAAGACACGCGTGATGTTTTTCTCCAAGGCCTGAATTTAAGCGCGATTGTCCGCAAAGGCATTATACTTTACATATCTCCAGAAGAAAAAAGTCTAACTCTGGAATATCCCACCACGTTGTTATTTCTGAATGCAATGGCAGCTCTTGAATCTCTTCAGATTACTCTTCGTCCCAAATGCGACAATGTTGCTTGTTTACATAATCATTGAGTCAGAAATGGGAATAATCGCTGAACCAAATTTGGCTCGAATGTGTCGAATCTTCTCGGAACTTTTAAAGAGTCCATAGAGCGAAGTGATGTCGCTTGAGAAGGTCGTTCTATACGTCAGTCCAAGATGCTGCGAACGGCGCCGAATCGACTTTCCGCGGTCTTCGTGTACACTCTCAGCTATGGTGGCTAAATTTTCCGCGATGAGTGCTGGACGTGTTCTATTCAGTGGAATATTATTAAGTAATAAATGCTGGGTATGAAGATGGGTGATGGGGTTACGAATAGTACGCTGAGGCCGATTTTGTTGACCATAAGTTGAGCGAAGCGCTCGAAACACATTCTTTACAGAACGTAAGCTATCGTAATAAAGTTGAACGATTTGTAAACGTTGTTAGGAGACCTCTACTTACATCACCCGTTATAAAGAGCCTGGTGGTTACATTGAACTCATTTATATTATATAAATCGAGAAGCAGTAAATCAAAAAGAACAAAAACATATGTATGTAAATATTATATTAAAATCAGAAAAATTCCATTTCCTAACCCAAAGCTCTCACCATTTACTAGTGAGTGAGTAAATGTATTAAAAACCGCTATAGCTGAGGTTAGGAAAAATTTTGTCTGCAATTTATTAGTGCTAGTTTGGTTAACGACGGAAATACACGCAGACAATCCATACATACATACATAAATGTTGATATGTATCGTATATTACTGGCCTTTAAACTCTGTAGTTTGTGCGAATGTGCGTTAGAAAATGTATCTATCAAGCTATAAATTAAATTTCGCTGTCTCCTCCCAACGGAATGAATGTCCAAACCTATTAGCGCACCCACTAGTACAAACAACTTTATGGTATTGTGTAGTAACCATGATAAGAAGAACTGAAGCTAAAGGATGTGTCATTGTATGCTAATAACAGTGGAAATATGCAAATTTTCCAGCGGGAAATAGTAAAAATTGTTACTAAATATTAATATTCTTTAGTTTTTAATAAAAGTTTATACTTTTATGGTCCTTTTCGACTAATCCCACCGACGGAAAAACTTTCTTACTTCACTGCACAAAGATTGTCGGTAGGTTGTAACATAAACCAGAACTCAGAAAAGCGGTGAAGACTAAAATAACATTAGCAGGCTGTAAGCATAACAGGATATTAACTCTTGCAAAGATCTCAAAGCCAAACCCTTCAAACTCTAACATCACCGACTACTGTAACTTCGTGCAGAGATAAAATGATATTAACAGAATAAGTATACGAGTATATCTGGCATTGTATGCTAATATCTGATATATAGTATATATAACCATGTAAGTGTCTATAGTTAGGAGCTTTATATTAATTCGCGCAACGCTGAACTTTGTTGCCGGCAAAAATAATTCTATTAACGTATGACACGGCGCCATTGACGAGGGTAAACACACAAGTTGGGGGTGTTGAATGAGAGTAGATGTTGGTAACCAGTTAACAAATTCGGAATAACAAGTTGGCATGTTACACGGATAGGGTGTGTCCTTAGTGATAAGTTGGCTGTTTGTTGCCCAAAATTAGCTTGCGAATCACTGTGGTCGGCAAGCCTAGCAAGCCTAGTTTCTTTAAATTTTTTGGGTCGAAAAATAAATATTTTTACTAAACTATAGAAAATTCGGGGTTTATTATTGAATTACTGGCGAAAACTGTTGGAACAAGGGTATCAAAATGGGGCTATGCTAAAAATGAGTTTATATTGCTTGCTTGGAGGCGGCTCTATGCTATCAAAACTCAGCTGCGTTGTAGTATGTGAGTGACGAATCGAACAAACACGTCGCATAAATAAATTCAACTAACAAATAGAGAGACATATTTTACTAAATAGTAGAGAAGTATCATTCGAAACTACAATACAGTAATGACACCAATTATAATGATTATTCATGGTAACGTCAGAAAACGGCCGAGAAAAATCTTGAGTGTTATACCATGTTCAGACCGACACCTTATTGCATGATTTCGGCTGTTGAGTGGTTTATCTCACTAATCTTATAAATTTATCAAGATTTCGCCATACAAAAAATGACAGTTCCAAATAACTTCATTGAAATTAAATGAAACTGATACACGCTAAATATCTCTGTGCGACTCTGATTTTGCGCAATCTACTTGTCAGCACTGGAAATCTGTTACATTATCACAGCTGATTTAGACACTACAAAAGGAAAAAAACGTAAACAAACAAATTTTTTTAAAAGCAATGAATCTAATTTCACCTGAAAATCGACTTAACAAATGAAAAAATGCATCCATTATTTCTATTATATGGAAAATATTAAAAAAAAGACGGCTTTTGTTTCAAAATACTATCTTTTGACAATCTTTTCTTTTGATAAATATTAAGCGATGTGAATTCTTGAATGACAATAACAGCTGTTCTTTGATCTTTCTATCGGCAGTGAGAACACTGTTGGGTTATGAAATGCTTAATGTAATCTCATCTTTTAAATTTTCGGTCTGAACATGGTATTAACGAGTACTGTGGAAATTATGGGTTTATTTTTGAAGTGTACTTATATAAAGGATATTTTTTTATTGTCGTCTACAATGAGGCCATTATTGTTTGTCTTTTTGAATACTGCTGCTTGATTAATACTCGGCATGATTTGCCATTTCGTATGATATGTTTCCAACACTTTTACTATAGTTGATAATACGCATCCTCAGAGATGTCGTACAGTGATCACTGAAGACGCTATTGCTACTGTGAGGCAGAGTATCGAAAAAGACCCGAATGAGTGCATTTGCCATCCTGCTTATGGAATTTGCGGAAGAATCATGGTTAGCGGTCTTATAAAAAGGACCATCTAACGTGTAGAACCAATGTATGTATATGACTATTTCGTTCCTTAATTAGAGGATATTGATGGTGGCAACCTTTGGTTTCAACAAGACGGCTATATGCCATATAGCCAACGAAACAATCAATTTATTGAAGGAAATTCATTATTTGGCGACGCGGGTCTGTGGCATAGCCTCTAGGATGTAACACTACTGGGCTATTTTTTGTGCGGCATGTGAAGTCGCTTGTCTACGCAGATAAGCCCGAGGCGATTGACTATTATTGTATAAGTATTAGAAGAGAATATTCAGAGCGTTATTACTAACATATGGCTACAATCGCTGCAAAAAGTGGTAAAAAATTGGGCTTTTCGAATCTGCCCCGAAATCATTTTCAAAACAAAATGGCGCACCTTTATCTCCATAATAAAGCTAATTTTTTGGCATAACCATGAAATTATAAGCCCTTTAATTCTTTTCGAAACCCGCATGGCAATATTTTTCGGTTTTCACCAAGAAGAGCTTTCCTGCCAGCCCGAAGAGCTTTATTGTTATATTGCAATATTGTTATATTTCTTGGAATAAATTTAGCCCGAAGTGAACCAGACTAACAAATTACTATAACCCCACAGGAATATTTTTTTATTATCTAGTAATTATTAGTGGCAAAAAAAACTCACGTTCTGTAAAGAATGAGTTTCACCCGCTTCGCTCAACTTATGGTCAACATAATCGGCCTAAGCGTACTATTCGCAACACCATAACCATGGGCTCTTGAAAAATTCCAAGAAGATCCGACAACCAAATTTCAAAAGCTCTCATTTCATTCAGAAAAAACAACGGTGTAGTTTGTGGGCCGGTGGAAGCATCGATCCGTATTTCTTCAAAAATGATGCCGGTGTGAGGGTAACCGTCAATGCGACCATTATTCCGCCATAATAACCGATTATTTGATCTTGAAATTATAGCTCCTGATGTCGGCGACATATAGTTTCAACAAGACTGCACCACTTCTCACACATCCCATTAATAAAATATTTTGCGAGAGAGAACTTCGGTGAGAAGATAATTTCACGTTTTGTTCCCAAAATTGTGTGTTATCACGCCGTTAGACTTTCCCCTGTGGGGACATGTAAAGTCTAAAGTCTATGAGGGCAATCCCGCCTCGATTCAGGCCTTGGAGAAAAATATTACGCGTCTCCTTCGCCAGTTACCAGTCGAAATGCTCGAACGAGTCACCGAAAATTGAACTCAACGGATGGACCATCTGAGACGTAGCCCCGGCCAACATTTGAAAGAGATAATCTTCAAAATATAAATGCCAAAGAATGTTCCATCGAATGATAATAAACATTCCCCATTAAATTTGAAGTTTCTGTGTTTTTTATACCCCGCACCGGGTATATTAAATTTGTCACGATGATTGTAAGCATCGGAGACCCTATAAAGTATATATATAAATGATCAGTATGTTGAGCTGAGTCGATTTAGCCATGTCCGTCTGTCTGTCCGTCCGTCTGTATATATACGAACTAGTCCCTCAGTTTTTAAGATATCCTTTTTAAATTTTGCAAACGTCATTTTCTCTTCAAGAAGCCACCCATTGGTCGTAACTGCCAATATCGGACTACTATAACATATAGCTGCCATATAAACCGAACGATCGGAATCAAGTTTTTGTATGGAAAACTTTCACATTTGACAAGATATATTTACGAAATTTGGTACAGATTATTTTCTAAGGCAACTATGTAACCTCCGAAGAAATTGTTCAGATCGCAGTACTATAGCATATAGCTGCCAGACAAACTGAACAGATAGTTACTAACAGAAAAGCACCTGTGAAGGGTATTTAGCTTCGGTGCAACCGAAGTTAACGTTTTTTCTTGTTCTATAATAAAGTAGGGAACCTCGAAATATATCACCCTTTATAACCAATAGGAAATAAACGTTTAATACCTGCAAGGCTCATTGCTCACCGAATCGAAGATTGGATGTCAGCTTGTATTGCTGATCATAGTAAGGAAGAATTGTGGTAAAGGTGTGTCGATTGCTCGTCTTATATGTTACTAATATCATATCTTTATATGATTCCTCAAGTGTACCGCAGTAAGATTTTTAAATTTTGCTTTCAGTTCAAAAATATCTATAATTATTTTACAGCTTTTGGAACAAAGACTTACCATTACATAACATTTTTTCAGTTTTTTATACATACTTATGATAGACACAGAAACAGCTTGTCTGTCGAGTACGAACCGACTATGCCCAGTGAAACATATTAAAACATTAGCGGTTGTGAAGGTTTTGAAATCAATAAATTCCCATTTATTTGGCTATGACGAGTATTTCAATTTTGTTTTTGTGTTTTTTATTTGTTTGTGTTTAATTTCCATTTGTGTAAATGTGGGCGTGTTTACTGGAACATTCAACATTCACATAAACAGTGTTCGTATGTCTATATGTAGGGATTTGGTTCAATCAGCAAAGGTTTGCATTAAAAATATTTTCTTGTCTTCATACATAAATTGTAAATACAACAATATTTTGTTGTAATGACTAATCTATACTAGAGGGTAAAAACTTAAATTGAATATTTCTTTTATAAAATTATTAAATAATAATAAATTATGACTAACGTGTAGCGGCAGATAATTATTTTACAATGCAATGTTGGAACAACAATTTTTGTAATTTCGAAAATAATTGTCGTAACTTCGAAAATAACGTTTGCACACGATTATTTCAAACGCTTGCTAATTTTTTAATAACGCTATTACAATACTTTATTTTATTTTAAATTTTTATGCTAAAATTTTCTTATGCGGTAAATATTTTTTACAATAAAACATGTAAAGCATTTTCAAAAAATTTACCATAACTGGTTTTGTTGTTGTTATTATTTTCTTTTACCAATTTGTGCATGTAAAGATTTACTCTAAAACTACAGGCTGACAAGAACTAACAGTCAGAAACTTGTTTTTGTTGTGAGAACTTTATGAAATTAATGCTATGACTGTTGGGTTTCGAAATTAACGAGGGTCTGGAACAGGGTCGAAAGTGGTGCATTAGGTAAATTTGCTGCCAAAGTTGTGAAATTTGAAAGATACCGAAAAAACCCTCTGTTACATTGGGTAGATACAGTTGGGACACACCAAAGGATCTCAAAGGATGTGTTAACTTCAATCTAGCTTTGGTTTAACGCCTCACTTCCTCGCCTTTGTAGTCATTTCTTTTCTCAAGTTATAATAAATTGGAAAAAACGGTCGGTTGAAATCATCTTTAGATTGGGATGAACCAAAATAAATATGACTAGTGTATGGACGGTGGTCTCCACAATATGGCGCATTTTATTTTGGGACAGACTCCGTGTTTGTTAAAATGGATAACATTATATTTGATGGCTACGAAACATAGGGTAAAATTTCGATTGGTTTTACTAAAGTCTCATAATTCTATTGTAGCAATTTAGAAGACATAAAATAAGTTAATGTGTTGAGCTACCTATTCCGACGATAAGAATTGTTGGAACACTAGTCCTAACGGTCGAGTGACTAGTACGAGTGAATGTACTCATATTCGGGGTGTGGGGTTTATTGAGAGTAACCCAGATTTTGTCTGAGTCTGGGCTTTATGTTTACGGGGAGGGGGCTTCTCAATGCATTTTTGTATCAGAGGAACCTATTTGTTAGGTCAGGTTGTTTTTGTGGGGAGGGAGTAGAGGACTTGATGCACGTAATTGCAGAGTACTCAAACATTAGGGATCTGTACAGTATGAGGATAAGCTGGACTGATGGACATCTAGAGGTAAGCGGTTAGATCTCCATCAATTAGAATGCCGAACAATTAGGATTGTTTGCGCGTGAATTGAGGATTAGGGTTAGCTTCTTGTGTGAATGGTGTGTGAGTGTAATGTGCGTCCAAACCCTGACCAGTTCAGAGCAGAGCAGTAGTTTCGGCTACCAGGCCTGACCGGAAACTTAATTCTGGTACCACGGAGAGTAGGAGACCATGGAGTTCGCTCCAACCCGAATGCGAAAAGAAATGCGGATTTGCTTTGTTACCGGACCCATTCCACACAGCCAATTAGAACTGAAAATTACTGACATTTTTAGGTCCCTGATCAACGCAGTGATTTGATCCGCTGTGGATTTGCGCGCCGTGGGCTGTCGTCAGTAGGTACCCACATTAAACACATTGAACGTTGTTCCTACGATAGTAGAGTCAACATACTTGGAACGGATCATGAATACCAAACCAAGCTTTTTAAATATGTACAGGTATGACATTCCTAGAAACCATCAATTTAAAGAGGCGAAATTCAATTATCGAAACATTTCAAGTCAGTGGTCTTATGTAGGAACCGACTACGCCCGACTTCCTAAAATCTGTCAATATGGTCCTGTAGGCAAAATCGTATTTTATTTGAAGATAGATTCTGTAACTCTAAAGAACAACTTTCAGATCGATGAATTTACGACCGATGTGGCGCTACTTTGAGGTACAGCAACATTAGTTTTATACTCTGTACAGGGTTTATTTAGTTTTCCGCCAAAGTTGTCTAATACCCAACGTCGGAGAAAACTATAAAATATATACATAATGCATATACAACCAAATGATCGGCACGGCGAGCCGAGTCAATTTAGCCATGTTCGTCTGTTTGTATATATGTGAAATAGTCCCCCAGTTTTTGAGATATCGATCTGAAATTTTGGTCATACACTTTTCTCACCAAAGAGCTGCTCATTTGTTGGAACCGCACATATCGGACCACTCTAGCATATAGCTGCCATACAAATTTAACAATAAAAAACAATTCTTATATGAGAAACTTTTTTCTTTGACAAGATGTATTCACGAAATTTTGCATGGATTATTTGCCAAGCCAGTGGTACAATCTCGGAAGAAATTTTTCAAATCGGACCACTATAGCATATAGCTGTCATACAAACTGTTCGACCAAAACCAAGTTCTTGTATGGAAAACATTATTTGCCAGTGAGATATCTTGATGAAATTTGGCGCGGCTTATTGTCCAAGCTAACGATACAATCTCAAAAGAAATTAGTTAAATTGTACCACTATAACATATAGGTCCGATACAAAATCAAGTTTTTGTATGGAATCTTTTGTGTTTGTGAAGGGTATTATAGCTTTGGTGCAACCGAAGTTAACGTTTTTTCTTATTTTGCACCAAGTTTATCCCCGTTAATTCTTGTCTCCTTGCCCTCTTTGCTGCCTCGTTTCACAATTTAGTTGATTTCATTTTTGGCCTTTGCTCTTACAATATTCTCATAAATACCAATTAAAATATTACACTAATATACTATATATCAATTTTAATGCTGTGCGCTGCGTTTTTTTTTTGTCTACTAATTTTTTATTTCGAACCTTTCACATAGAGCACTTGAAGCTGATTTATTTTAATATTTCGTTTTTGAGTGTTTTTTTTTCTTTTTAATTTTGCAAAAATATATATGTACACACAAATGCTTTAATTGACTTATACATATGTATGTATGTATATATGTATGTGCATGCAGACTAGAATTAATGCTAGCACCAACGCTTCAACACTTTCGCTGTTCAAAAACATTACGAATTCACTTATTACCAAATTTTTCCAGTCTTGCCATATTTATTAATTTTTTTTCGTTTCTTATTAAACAATGTAAATTTATTCGTTTGCCTTATTTTTGCCATAAACTTCGTATTTTTTATGCTTCATATTTTATTTTACTCTCTTTGCTTTTTTCGATCATTTTGTATATGTTTTTTTATTGTTTTTGTTGTTTCCTTTTACGTACATACATTCGGCTGTTAACAATTTGAAAGGACTAGCTTGTATCCAATTACAGTTTCACTAAAATAGACACATTATATATGTAAGTATGTATGTTTGTTGTTGTGTGCCTTTGTAACTGTCAGTTGAACTACAGAGAGTTCGCCAAATTGCTTTCTAAATAAATGAAGAATATAAAAGTTCTTCGCTACATTGGATCGTTCGAGTGTTCGTAGTTGAACTTGTCGTCCATTTGGAGTTGTTTCTTTTTTATGCACGGAGTTCAAGTATATATGGTACTTATAGATTATATATGTATATGTATATATTTATAATTTTTCATATATGTGTGTAGGTACCTCTTTGTGTGTTTGCAAAGGTGTGTGTGTCAATGACCTGCGAGCGTAGAAAAGGACTAGACCAGCAGCAAATCAAATCGTATTATCGATTTCTTCGCTTATTTCTTTCTAATGCTTAATAAGTAAAAGGAAAAGCAGAAAAAATAATGAAACATAAAAAATATATATATTTTCCATTAGCCTCTGGAAAAGGTTTACTTGTATGCCACACTTAAATTGACTTCATAGGACTAAATGATGAAAATATTACTTTTTTACTGAACTTCTTGTTTGAATATTGTGCGCTCTATGATTTCCGTTATTCAAAATAAATTTCTTTAATTGTCAATTTTTCTTTCAACACTCCCACAAGTAAGCTAGTAAGAGTGTGCTATCAAGGGTTAGGAGTAGTCGGACCTTTCAAAAAATCGTTTTCCTAAAGTGTAATCTCTTACAAATATTGTCCGAAAATTTGAAGTAAACCTGACAAATACTTTTCGATAATTAGTAAAGAGTCCATGGATGCTCTGGGACTAAGAGTAAATGTAAAACTTCAATTGCGTTTTGTTTTTTCAAAAAATATTTTTTAGCTGGTGACCAATGCAGCTCGAAAACTGCTCGGCAGATTGTAATGAAATTTCTGTAGCCTTTTGAGACCAGAGAAATGTGACTCAATCTCTGAACCAGAGAAACGGACAGTCGTAACGTTCTTATAAAGAGTGCCCTCCAATACGTGCGAAGGGTAAATCGAGGCTACCTTGGTGGAACAAGGAGCTCAAATTGCTAAGGCGTAGGGTCAATGAACTCTTCAAACTAGCCAGGCTGACTGATGAGTGGAACTGGTGGAATACAAAGATGTACTTCAGGTATATAAAAAAGAAATTCGTAAAGCCAAGAGCGAATCGTGGATGAGCTTCTTTGACAATTCAGAAAAGACAACCGAAGTAGCTAGACTCAAGTAATTACTAAAGGGTGATTTTTTAAGAGCTTGATAACTTTTTTTTAAAAAAAACGCATAAAATTTGCAAAATCTCATCGGTTCTTTATTTGAAACGTTAGATTGGTTCATGACATTTACTTTTTGAAGATAATTTCATTTAAATGTTGACCGCGGCTGCATCTTAGGTGGTCCATTCGGAAAGTCCAATTTTGGGCAACTTTTTCGAGCATTTCGGCCGGAATAGCCCGAATTTCTTCGGAAATGTTGTCTTCCAAAGCTGGAATAGTTGCTGGCTTATTTCTGTAGACTTTAGACTTGACGTAGCCTCACAAAAAATAGTCTAAAGGCGTTAAATCGCATGATCTTGGTGGCCAACTTACGGTCCATTTCTTGAGATGAATTGTTGTCCGAAGTTTTCCCTCAAAATGGCCATAGAATCGCGAGCTGTGTGGCATGTAGCGCCATCTTGTTGAAACCACATGTCAACCAAGTTCAGTTCTTCCATTTTTGGCAACAAAAAGTTTGTTAGCATCGAACGATAGCGATCGCCATTCACCGTAACGTTGCGTCCAACAGAATCTTTGAAAAAATACGGTCCAATGATTCCACCAGCGTACAAACCACACCAAACAGTGCATTTTTCGGGATGCATGGGCAGTTCTTGAACGGCTTCTGGTTGCTCTTCACCCCAAATGCGGCAATTTTGCTTATTTACGTAGCCATTCAACCAGAAATGAGCCTCATCGCTGAACAAAATTTGTCAGCGAAACACATTTCGAACCGAACACTGATTTTGGTAATAAAATTCAATGATTTGCAAGCGTTGCTCGTTAGTAAGTCTATTCATGATGAAATGTCAAAGCATACTGAGCATCTTTCTCTTTGACACCATGTCTGAAATCCCACGTGATCTGTCAAATACTAATGCATGAAAATCCTAACCTCAAAAAAATCACCCGTTATCTTAGCACCGGACTACCTCTACGCTGCTACGCAAAAAATGTGGAGAGTAAACTGGAAAACTGGATGCAATAAGGAATCAGCGGTCAACACTCATTTTTCAGGGTGTATAGACGGTATAGATTTCCAACATGTAAGAGATAGCGTAGAATACGTCACAACAGATATCATAACGAAAGACAAAATATTTTGGGCAATCAACGGCTCGAACCGTTTAAATCCCCGCATATGGACGGTATTTTTCCGGCCATGATGCAGAACGTATCAAGAACGCTGGTTTCTTACTTAATCATAATATACGGAGGATGTTTGAGGTTTAACTATATGCGTATCCTTTGTAGAGAGGCGAGGATCGTATTCACACCAAAGGCGCCAAATCAGTCTCCCTTTATTCGAAAGAATGCTGGCCAATAAGTCTAACCTCATTCCTTCTGAAGACTTTTGAAAAAATTCTAGACGCCTATATAAGAGGAAAGCACAAGAGGGCACTCCACAGAGAATGTCCTTAAAAGTAGGGAAGCAGTAGATGCAGCGGCTGCATATACATATACTGGGTGCCAGGCCATAAAGGAGTTCCGGGAAGCGAAGCAGTTGATGATATTGCCAAAAGTACCAAATGTCTGGCTACCAAGCAAGTACAGGAAATACGGAAGTCACTAAGAGCTATATACAACGAAATTTACGAAAGAGCTGACAAGCGAATCAGAGCGAAATGGAATGCCTCAAGTACATGGAGGATCTCTAAGATCATGTGCAAGAGACCCTTAGGAAAACTCGCTTTCTTCTTACTCACACCTCTTGACAGATTACAACCAGAGCTAGATGGGCATAAGTGATAAGGATACATGCAGAAATGCAGAGAAGTTAACATGAGAGAGACGCTGGAACACCTCCTATGGCTTTGCCCAGCACTATCTAGAACTCGGCTCAAGTATCCAGGTGCTTCGGAGTTCAAAGCTCTGAACGAAGTATCAAACGTAGACATCACGACATCACAACATATAAAAAGACATCGTTAATATGTATGATACTAGGGTACATGGGTTGGCTACTGGTTTTTAGTCTGAGTCGATATGTTTTAAATAATTCAATATTAAAATGCTCAATCCGAAATTTACATATAAATAATTAATATTTGGAAAAAAAAACCTTTTCATAAAAAATCTTGCATGAAAATTAAAGAGTAATCGATTTGTATCAAATAATGCTTTAAGATTACTGCCTTCACTATAACGGTAGCGACTGGAGTTGGTATTGTACATACTATATATACATTATCCGTACTGTAAAGTAGAGTTGCCGACTAATCCATCATATTTAAGTACAACGTACATGAAAAACGTTTCAACTTCAAAGCTCAATGCGCTTACACTCGTTCGCTCTTCTGACCTGAAGTGTCGTCTGACGGCTCCAACAACAGACTCGACACCTTGCCTGTTACTCTTGCTTATCTATAATTGCAGATATATTGAAATTTTATTTTCTTCTTTGTTAGTCGACTTGGCTACCCCTCTGCGTCCACTCGCTGGAAAGGGATCAACGAGAGAGAGAATGAATGGATGACGTGCCGAGCAGGAAAAATGCTTCCGGCTTAATGGCAATTGTTTTATTGCCTGACTATTACCAATGATAAGCAAAAAACAGGCAGCGTTTGCGCGAAGCAAAGGTGCAGCGACACTTCGCGAATGACCGCGTCCTCGGTATACCGGTATCCGAGACTCATCTTGTCTGCATTCAATGTTTGTCGTGCTTCGACAACCTTAAATACACGTATACCGCTGTACAATTACATTCCGGTAAGTGCATAGCATTTCATTTAGCTGGACTCATACTGAATTCTCTTTGCTGACTCCGCGTCGCTTTGTTGTAGTAGAGTAAACAACAGTGGCGTAGCAACAAGGCAAATTTTTAATTAGGGGCGGGAGATGTGGTTGAAGTAATTTTGTTATGAATATAAACGAAAAGTGGGTTGAGTAGCTGCACAAACAAAGCAAGGAAAAATAATATAAAACAATTGAGTTGTTATAATTATGAAGAGAGGAGAATGAATGAAAGTCAGCCATTCGTAGAAACATGAAAATGGCGGATGTGACGTGTTTAGTAATTGTCTACAATTCTCTATTTGTTCGCAATTATAAATATGACTTTGAATATATCGCTCATTTGCTGCAAGACCGGCATAAGTCAAAAAAATCGATTCTCCAGAAAACGCGTTTAAAGTTTTCAACTGACTACAACCTTACACGGTGACTCCAACCTTACGCCTCTTCTCAAGCGGAGCATATAAGAGGTATTCATATGAATTTTTCACTCAACATGAAGTATGATAAAGGGTGATTTTTTAAGAGCTTGATAACCTTTTTTTAAAAAAAAACGCATAAAATTTGCAAAATCTCATCGGTTCTTTATTTGAAACGTTAGATTGGTTCATGACATTTACTTTTTGAAGATAATTTCATTTAAATGTTGACCGCGGCTGCGTCTTAGGTGGTCCATTCGGAAAGTCCAATTTTGGGCAACTTTTTCGAGCATTTCGGCCGGAATAGCCCGAATTTCTTCGGAAATGTTGTCTTCCAAAGCTGGAATAGTTGCTGGCTTATTTCTGTAGACTTTAGACTTGACGTAGCCCCACAAAAAATAGTCTAAAGGCGTTAAATCGCATGATCTTGGTGGCCAACTTACGGGTCCATTTCTTGAGATGAATTGTTGTCCGAAGTTTTCCCTCAAAATGGCCATAGAATCGCGAGCTGTGTGGCATGTAGCGCCATCTTGTTGAAACCACATGTCACCCAAGTTCATTTCTTCCATTTTTGGCAACAAAAAGTTTGTTAGCATCGAACGATAGCGATCGCCATTCACCGTAACGTTGCGCCCAACAGCATCTTTGAAAAAATACGGTCCAATGATTCCACCAGCGTACAAACCACACCAAACAGTGCATTTTTCGGGATGCATGGGCAGTTCTTGAACGGCTTCTGGTTGCTCTTCACCCCAAATGCGGCAATTTTGCTTATTTACGTAGCCATTCAACCAGAAATGAGCCTCATCGCTGAACAAAATTTGTCGATAAAACACATTTCGAACCGAACACTGATTTTGGTAATAAAATTCAATGATTTGCAAGCGTTGCTCGTTAGTAAGTCTATTCATGATGAAATGTCAAAGCATACTGAGCATCTTTCTCTTTGACACCATGTCTGAAATCCCACGTGATCTGTCAAATACTAATGCATGAAAATCCTAACCTCAAAAAAATCACCCGTTATAACGAACAATTCTGCAGCATTAAATTAAAAATCACGTTTTTGATTTATGCCGGTCTTGCAGCAAATGAGCGATATAATCGTATGGTATCTAGAGGGTCGTACTTGTATTTTTAGTATTTTCTGATTACGGGTTTATCAATAAGGACGGTACCAAAGTAGACCGATAGGGACAGCAAACGTCGCTATATTTTTTCTTGCTCTTTTGACATTTCTTCTCAGTAAGAATTGCCATTTCAACATGGAAGGATATACGAACCAATAAAGAGTTGAATATATTAAAATTTACTACCGAAATTCGGAGTCAGTGGCCTCATCTACCTCCAATTTATGGTTGTCATAATCGGCCTGTCAGATCAACAATTGGGCGTCCAGTGGAAAAATTTTAATCCACAAACACAGTACAAAATATTCCCATTTCTGTGAGACAGAGAAGTCCCCGTAGTATCGAGAATATTGCTGCCGCTAGCGCTTCAATTGAGGAAGACCCAAATCAGTCTCACACACGTCATTCTAAAGCGTTGGGCATCTCTGTGACGTTGTTGTGGCGAATTTTGAGAAAAGATCTTGGCCTACATACTAACAAGATCATATTGACTCAAGAACTAAAGCAGCTTGACCACCAGAATTCGTGAATTGGACTATGCAATATCTTGAAAATGGTTCGGATTTTCATTGAAAAATCATCTTCAGTGATGAGGCGCATTTCTGGCTGAATGGCTTTGTCAATAAGCAAAATATGCTTCAATGGTAAGGCAGCAATTCATATGTACTCCACGAGTCACCATTGCATCCTGAAAAAATTACGGTTTGGTGCGGTTCATTAGCCGACGTCGTCATTGGGCTACTTCGGAGATGATTAAGACCGACACGTTACTGTGAATGGAAATCGCTAGCGCTCGATGATAACCGATATTTTTGACTCGAAGTGGATGATATGGACTTGGACAATATGTGGATTCAACAGTATGGCACGACAAGTCACACAGCGAATGTCACAATCGATTTGTTGAAAACCAAGTTTGGTGAACGAGTTATCTCACGAAATGTCGCAGCCAATTGGCCGCCTCAATCGTGCGATTTGAAGTCGTTAGATTATTTCTTGTGGGGCTACGTCTAGTCTATGACCTATGCAAGAAGCCAGCGATGATTGATGAACTTCGTACGGCCAATTGATACTTGAAACTCGTCGAAAATTGGATCTGGACTTCTACAAGCACGGACACGCTTGTGGCCACGCTAACGAAATCGAGCTCCATGCATAACGGTATCGAATGTACATTAACAGGAATAAATAATTTCATTGGCATCCCAAACCTTATTGAAAAATAATATATATTTTTAAATCTCAGACCCAAGAAAAAGCTTATGAAAAAATGATGTAAATTATTAATAAATGTAAAACCATTCAACGGTTCAATTTTTAGACATACCGCCAGCTAAAGAAAAATAAACTCGACAAAACATATATGTATGTATGTATCATAGGTAAATATTTTTTTTTAAATATATTTGTATTAAGTCAAAATAGTTCAAGAGCAGGTCATTCGAGCTAATACAGCCGTTTGGATTGCTTATTTGCGAAGCGTGAATATTCACTGCAGGACTAAGCAGCCGCACAAGGATACACATATGTATACTCGTAGTTAAGTGATTTATTTGCAGAAATATAAATATATGTATATGTATTATTGGCTCTACATATCGCTTGTACATATGTAAATAAGCAAAATAAACCTAACAGGCTTTAATTGAAATACAACAATGTGACAGGTGAAATATTACCGTGGAAATTCGCAGAAATAAAAGGCAAACTGACCATGAACCTCGGACTTAATGGAACAATATGCAAATTGCTTATTTATGTATGTATAGAAATACATATACAAGTACATTTGCTAACATGCAATTTCGTATGCACGAATATCCGAGAACATGTGTGAGTGTGTGTGTATGAGTTCGAGGAGAAATTGCTAGGCGAAACAGGCATCCTTATACAAGTATGTATACATATGTATGTTATATTTAAGTACAAGTGGTACATTTTAGGGCTTTTACCGTTACGGATAATAGTATACGCCTATTTAACGTATATTTTTAGTACGAAAAATTTCGCCATATATTTTAAGATGTCCAGAGAAATTGGTATGCCAATTATTTGTTTAACAGACGAAGATGTGGACAGAAATCTAACCAGTAAAATTAAAACGAATATTAAAGAACAGAAATAGATATGTATTATACTTACAGTACAATATTGAGGGGTTAGGTGTAATCAGAATTCTTGAATAAAAAATTGACCCTTTTCACATTTTTTTAAAGTATAATATCTTAGAAATATTCTCTGAAACTTTCAAATAAATCCGAGAAATTTGGTACTTTTCGAGTTATATGATATGATAATTAGCAAAGAGTTCATGGGCGCTCTGGAACGATCGAGAGCAGATATCTAGCAGCAGCTGTAGCTTCAAATGCTTTTTCTTTAAATTATGTTTGAACTGGTGACCAGTGTACACCGAAAACTGCTTGGTAGATACGAGGGCTGTCCGATAAATAACCGACCTCAACGTTAAGCTATCGTCACATCTGAAAAAAAAAATACTACATCAAATAGTGCATATTACAATAGACACTCGCCAAAAATTCAGAAATTTATCTTGCGCAATTATCTGTTGACAGTCGTTTTTGTGTGTCTATTTCGGTGATTTCCCCAAAATGGAAAAAATTGAATATCGAGCTGTAATTAAATTTTTATTTTTGAAAGGCAATACGCCTTCACAAATCAAAGATGAGTTGAACTCTGTGTATGGTGACTCTGCACCATCGTTTACCACCGTAAAATTTTGGGCAGCTGAATTTAAACGTGGTCGCAGGAGCTTGGAAGATGATGAACGTCCTGGGCGTCCAAAAACTGTAACCACTAACGATAACATCGCTAAAGTTCATCAATTGGTACTAGACGACCGCCGGATTAAAGTTAGGGAAATAGCTGAGATTATGAAGATGTCAAAAGAAACTGTTTGTCACATATTAAACCAAGATTTGGGCATGAGAAAGCTGTCCGCGCGTTGGGTACGCTAGACCACAAATGTGCGCGCATGAACATTTCCAGCGCTCTGTTGGCTCAGTTTAAAGGCAATAAGACCGAGTTTTGGGGAGTTTTGATAACTGTAGACGAAACTTAGTTTCATCATTATACGCCCGAAACAAAAATCCAATCTAAACAGTGAATTGAAAAGGGAGAACCAGCCCCAAAAAAACCTAAAGCTGTGTATTCGGCTGGGAAAGTGATGGCGAGTGTTTTTTGGGACAGCCATGGAATTATTTTATCGACTATCTTGAAAAAGGAAAAACTATAACAGGAGCATACTACGCATCATTATTGGACAAGCTAAAGGAAGAAATTTCGAAAAATCGGCCACATTTGCAAAAAAAGAAAGTCTTGTTCCACCAAGACAACGCACCATCTCACACCTCAACAGTCGCCATGGCGAAAATCCACGAATTGCGGTTCGAACTGCTTGACCATCCACCTTATTCACCGGATCTAGCACCAAGCGACTTTTTTTTGTTTCCTCAGAGATTTTCGTCAAATGAGGAGGCAATCTCTTTCGTGAACTCGTATTTTGCAGACAAAGACGCCAAGTACTATTTGGAAGGGTTGCAGAGATGGGAGCATCGCTGGGAGAAGTGTGTGGAGTTACAAAGAGACTATGTAGAAAAATAAAAAAAAAAAATTTGAAAAAGTCGCGTGCATCATGGTTAGGTCGGTTATTTATCGGACAGCCCTCGTAGGAATACTGGCAGTCTGAGCTCTATTATCGCTGGATGTGCCATTTTGATGCAATTTCACTTCGACCTTTACAAACTTGCTGTCTCGCTTCAACTTTACGCCCCAAAAACAATTTTGTGCTCTCAATGAAACTACTTAAGCTGTTTTGCTTCTTCTGGACAGCCATTAAGGATCTGGGCTCCAGGTATTATGTGTCTGGTTTGTGTTGAAGCTGGGCATTCGAAGAGAAAGTGAAAGACTGTTTCCTTTTTATGCTTTTACAACATGTTGCCACAGAGTATAACAGTTTTGTTCACCTAATGGTTGTACGTATCATCTAAAACTAAACGAGATAAATGTAGGGTTATACATATATCCATATATAAATGATCAAAATTACGAGACGAATTGATATCTTGGTAACTATCTGTCCGCCCGTCCGTGTAAGTTGTAACTTGAGTAAAAATTTATTTATGAAATTCCGTATGCGCGTTCCTTGACAAAAAAAAAGTTCGAGTTCGGATGATAACCCTACTTACTCTCCATATAACGGGACTGTTAAAAACTACTTAAAGCGCGTTAAATCAATAACTACCACCTTATGGTCAAAAATTGTCCAAAATCATCAGAAATTGTTCGAGCCCATGCACAGAGAAAAATATGGCTAATAAAAATAAAAAGATTGTCTAATTGGAATAAGAAGGCGTTCTTCTTGAGGAAAAACCATAGAGATATCTTTTTACTTTTGTTCTATTTTATTAGGTACTTTTCGCTCTGTGTGGATACCGAATAAGTATACCCCAGCACCTATAGTTTATATTTTACCGAAAATATCTCTCAATATGTGAGATTTATAATTAAAATTTGGAGAGAATCTTTTTCTGATAATAGTATCTCTATGTATCATAAATGGTTTAAATCCGGTTAATACTACCCTTAGGCCCACATACACCTAATATAAAGATTTTCGAACTTTCCGGTGACTTTATACCGCATACATCAGCAAATATTTGAGTATTTCAATACAAATGAGAGCTTATCTTTCTTATAGCGGTGTATATTTGTGCTTAAAATGTATAAAATCGGTTGAAAACTCGGCCTGGACCCCATATAACTTCAAACCTGAAGGTACTTCCCTGACTTTAATCGTTGCAAGTTGCAAGAGTGTGAAATGTTCGGTTATACCCAAACTTAGCTCCTCCTTACTTGTTTTTATAGTATTTTCTCCAAAAGACAGAGTAAAAAAATTGATAATAGTTTTAAAGAGATAAGATGTTATTAAAATTGAACTGATATCCTGACTGATAAATCAATTTATGAAACACACACACCTTTACATCTTACACGACTCTTCAATATGATTCCACAGTTGAAATATAAAAAATAATAATTTCTGAATATTTAAGTACTGCTAGAATTGGAACTAACGCTATGTAGCGAACTATTCGATGAATTCTTACGCGCCAACTCAGCTGAATCGCAAGAGAGACCCGACGAAACAGCGGCATTTGAGCCGGTGGCGCTTGCATTATGGCGACCCGGTTGCGGTGATGTTGGATTCGACAGACCGGTCTCGTGTATTGGCGACAAAGTTGGTGAACGTGTACGTAAGAAATGTTTGCGTCGCTGACGGCGATAAACGTTGCTCAGCGTAGGAAGTCTTTGCACCGGCGATAGCGTGCCCGAACTGCCGCCCGACGAATGCGAGACAAAACTCAGTGTCTCTGCGAGCTCTTCCAAATTTGTAGGATTCGGTATTTTGCGACGCGTCGGTGGTGGCAAGGCCGGTGGCAATGTGATACCCATGGGTGTCGTATATGTCATGGACGTGTCGTCACGTATCACTGATGTGGGCAGAATCGTTTCAATGGCATTGGGCGTCTGACCTGAGGGGGTTGTGAGATTACTCGAATCACTGTAGAGGCTCTGATCGCTACGCTCCGATGCTGTCGTTGTGGATGAGGGCGGCTGTGGTGAGCTGCTGTCGTTGTAATGTTGTTGCGCTTGTTGGTGATTATTAAGATGTTGACGGCTGTAGGCGCCATTGCCGCTAGGCTGCAAATGTAATGGGCGGATTTGATTTTGTTTCACCTGATGCTCATCAACGCTACTAATTGCATTGTTGACGTCCGTTTGACGACAACGCGTGCGACGATAACGGCCGAGCATACGCATCATGTGTCGCAGGCGTGGCATTGGCCAGGTGCGTGTGTGGCGTACGCGTGAACTTGCTTTGAGATTGGCACTGCGTGGAGAAGTTGGGCGGCTACCACTGAGGCTGGCAGTGCTGCTATCACCGCTGCCGCTACCATTGACTGTTTTAATGAAATGCACTGGTATCTCTGTGGCATTTACTTTCTTGCCGCTGCTGGTGGCAGTGCTGTGTTGGTGACGCATCGCCAATGCGGCGATAATATCATTCGGCACATCGGGACTGTCGGGCACATTCGAGCAACAATTCCATTTTCGACGCCAACGCTGATTCTTCGATATCGACTTCATACAACAGCGTTGATGCTCGCTATTAACCACTTTCGAACTCGCCGAAACGGTACGCGGCGTTGGACTCAACTCTCTCGGTCCATGGGCGCTGCGTTGCTTGGCACTGGCCGTACGTGCGCTTACATCGCCGACACGTTTACTCACTATGGGACTACGTATGCGAAAGGTACACAACGTACATTGCTCGGTGTACTGCATGTATGAGCGACGCGCGCTTATCGCCTCCAAATCGCTGACCAATGTGGCTTTGGACGTTGCAGCGCTGACACGACGTTGCGTCGCCATCGCGCCGAATGAAGAACAGCAATGGAAGGTCTTGTATCCTCTCTCTGTTGCTTCAGCGGTGTCGCTTGCATCGTACATGCGCCCGGCTCTGGTGCTGTCGCCACCGCTAATATGCGATATTGCAAGCGGCGACTGCACCGCGTTCTCCTCGAGCAGCGAACACATGTAGTATGTCTTTGAAGCGGACTGATGATATTCCCGGGAATTAACGCAGCAATGTAAACGCGAGCGCGGACTGTCATCGCGTTTTGGCGGCGGTTTACGCGCTTCAAAATAATGCACATCAGCGGGATTGATGGCGTTCGGATGTCGTGCGCTTGAACAAAAGTATATTTGGCCACAGTCGTTAGTCTTTTTGGACGGAGTCAAAGGGTAATGTTGATGATCTTTTTTTGGCTGTTTGGCGTTGGCTTCTTTGGCTTTGAGCTCCTGCGCTTGCCGATGGTTGCGTATGTACTCGTAGGTCGTAAGTCCCAAAAATGAGATGTATATATGGAAAAAGCAGAGATGCATCAGCAATCCAGCGGTAATAGCGGCCAGCAGACCCAACAAACCAATAAGCACCAAAAATATTGTATCGCTCACACCAATGCCGGCTATGGTGGCCACTGTAACATTACTGGTCGAAGTGACGCCTGCCGCGTCCGACGTTGTGCCGGCTCCACTGTATGTTTGATTCAAGTGCAACAGCAGGGTGTCGTTGATTGTGTCCGCAATCAGTGTACTCACGTTCTCAGCAAGTGCTGGCAGCGTCCCATTATCCGGCAACAAATCGGTATCCAGCAGATAAGCGCTAATATTGGCGGTAACATTTGTGGCGAATTCAATGTTGGCCGTGGCATTGCCAGCTTCGGCTGTTGTATCATTAAGCGTGCTGGCATTGCGTGCGTAGAGCACCGCAGCGGGGTAGCCGCTTGCTACGTTGGTTACATTTGCGTCTGTGGACTGCCAGAAGCTCAGCCATTCGGGATGGACGTAGTAGAGCACAATTTGCGCCACCACGGCTGCGACTATGACCACCGTCGCGGCCACTGCACTGACCACACACATTAGAAATGCCGCATAATTACGCGAACCGATACAGTGATTCAACCATTTGCAGTGATGATCGAACTTGCCGACGCACTTATTACAAACCGAACAGTGTTTTGTGCGCTGCGACGAAGTGCGTATATTACACAAATGACAGCGACCGTTTTCAATGACATGCGCGTGACGGTTGCGGTCGAATTCCGGCACTATGCGATCGTTGCGATGCACGCGTTGCAGCTCACGATCGGCGGGATCGGTAAGCAGTGCGGTCAAATGTGACACCACGTGAACGACAAACAAACCGCCGACAAGACCGTACAGTGGACCCTGTATATCACTCGAGAACGACGGTATTAGTACACAGAATGTGGCTACACCGAAGAGTATGAGCACAAGCCAACCGAATACTTGTAGCGGATGTAGCGGCAATTGTAAGCCATGCAAACGACGACCGCGACGATGATGCACATCGGCGATATTCTCTTGATACGAAATGCAACGCGACAGATCACAACACTGTGGGGAAGCGCGAGTTTGTGTTGCGGGCTCCGCGGCGTTACTGGTCGCTACTGTATTGGAGACGGCGATCGCTGAAGCTGTAGGTTTCAAATATGTGCAGGAATGCTGACGATCGGCAGTTTCGTTACTGTCTGTTGTTGATTTCGGTGATGTTGCGGGCGGTTTTAACGAATGTTCGTCGAGCGCTGATGAGTGGCACTCGTCGGTGATGCTGCTTGTGCTGATGGTTATGATATTATCGCCACCGTTCAAAGTGGACTCATGCGGCTTCACAGCGCCATCGTCTGTCGCAGCGGTAATCGTGGCAACATTGCTTTGTTTGGGCATGTTTCAAAAGCATCGGCTATGATTGAGTTTTGAAGATAAAATCCCAGCTGGTAGTGTAGAGTTTCGAGACGTTTTTGGTGGAGATGAAGATGATGTTGTTGTTGTTGTAGTCGTTGCTGGTGTAGAGAACGTAGTTTACGGAGATGAAGTGGAGAGATGAAGTAACAGGCGTTATGTAACGGGAATAAGTACATCACAGTGCCGTCAAAGCGGTAACAAAACGAAGCGCTAACTAGTAGGAGCCTTAACGGTACAAAACTAAATCGAAGGGGAATTTTTTATAACGGACGCGATTTTTGAGCACACAAAGCACAAGTTTTTATTAAATTTATTATTTGTTTTTATTTTTGTTATTTTTAACAAATTTAATTTTTTTATATATTTTGGTCTGCAGTCCACACTTCAAGTCGTCAACTTGGCAAATTATACACTATACACACACACACACGTGACCACTGTCCGTTGCCTTTTTGTCTGCCACTCGACAGTTGTGACAAAAACGAAAACACAAATGAAACTAAAGTAATTACAGACTGCTGGAGCCGACGAGCTGAGTACCTACATACGTAAGCGACGAGCTTTCACACACACATGCATATATATTTACGTACATATATGTGAGATACACCAAGGTTTATGTATAAAATATGCACACGCACATAAATGGTACTTTTAACGCTGCTTGAGCGTCTCTGCGTGTTTGCCTGCGCGTGCGAGGGTGTGTAGCAGGCAGTGACGCTAAGGAAGTGACTGCTCGTCTGCCGCTATGTGCCGTTATGCGTCTGCCGTTCTTTGCGTTTTCGTCTGCTCGATTCGCTTTTGAATGTAGGCCGCAGGTTGCACGTTCACATATACACACACACTAACGGTACACTACACATATGCTTGCATGGCTGTGTGTATGTGTTTAAAGGGCTGGCTGGCTGGCTGTAGGCCGCATGTCAAGGTTACAACACGGATGCTTCCACGTACAGCGTACACGTATTTGTGCCTCGCCTGCCGCACTTCACGGCGAGTAGAGGATTTTTTGTGTTTTTTTGCTTTTATTTTACGCTTTTTGGTTGGCTGGCAAATATTTGCGCTGCTTAAATCACTCGCGCTCACAAGCGGCTATAAAATAGGCACATCCATTGCTTGAAATTCCAAATAAATAAATCCCTTCTTTCAATGGAGATTTTATTTTATGGTTTTTTTTCACTTAAATGCACTTTGGCGTGTTTTGGTGCAGCAAGTTTACGTAATCTGCTATTTTTAAGCGTAACTCTTTCTCTTTCTAATGCTGTTCACTCGCCTCGCAACGCCATAAAATATGCAACACTTTTTGTGCGTTGACGCTGTCGGCAATAATCCTTTCGTCTGCAGTTTATTAATCCGCTGGCATTATTCGTGCCACACATAGCATACCGTTATGCGCTGTAAACTGAAAAATCCACAATGTTTCGCATATTTTATTTTATTGCACACGCTTTGATTTTGGTTGGTTGTAGGTGTGTGTGTGTGTGTTCACCCCATATTTTCGACCGGCTGCCCGGAGTATGTTCATTAAACACGCGCGTATGTATGTATGCGTATGCATGTACACAAAACAAAATGTCCACACACAACCCACACAGACACAGTCACAGTAACAAGCTCACTTTGATTTAACACACGCTTTTAAATTCAGCGCTGAAACAAACTTCGAAAATTGCCATCGCTTGTCACAGCTGTTTCGGTACACACTCGTATTATTGCTGTTTTTGTTGTTTTTTTCTTATACATCCTTTGCTGCTTACGTTTTCACATATACACACTCGAACACTGCACACTAACAAGGCAACAATTGCTAGGCATTAATATGGAGCTGCCACCCCCTGGCGACAAACACACGCGCGCACTCACACCACTCTGCGTTTGGGTGGTGAGTTCGTCCAAGAGGAAGAAAAAAATTCACCAGCAAAATATTGTCAAGTACACGGCTATGCTTGGGGTTTTTCCGCTTACAACCGTTCCGTTCCGTAATCGCGCAGCAACTGTTCCAACACTCGTGTATCGGCTGCAATGCTTCATCGCGGAAAAGTGGTAAGCGTAAAAGCTGCGTGCTTGAGCTTTTACACTCAACACTCACTGCAATTGCCATTTTGCTGTGTGGAAAAGTTTTTTGCGCTCTCATTTTCTCTCTTACTCTCCTACAACCTTTACCTTTTGTGTTTTGTGTTAACAAAGCCATCTTTTGAATGACATTCATTTATTTGCCGGCTAAGTGTTGTTAGTTTGTTGGTGTTTTTGGATTTTTCATACAGTGGTACGAAAAAATAAACATAAAATATATAATAAATAAGAGACGACTGTATGAAAACTAAAAAAAAACACAAGCAGGCTTTTTTTTCTGCTGGCAGGGTTGCATTGAAAATGAACATTAGCCATCAGCTTTATTCAACTTTAATTCGAAAAAGCAGGATTAAAAAATTGGTAAAAACAGTGTAAAAATTTATAAGGTTGCCACCAGAATTTAAAAAAAAAAATTGTAAAAACAATTTAAAGAAATTATGAATTTGCCACCGGCTTAAAAACTATTTTTGAAAAAATATTTTATACAATTATTTAATAATACCACATGGAAAGGGTTGCTACATGTTATAAAATTATATTCAATTGAATTTACCAAACAAATTCGAAGAAGCAGCATTTAAAAAAATAAGTTAAACCAGTGTAAAAAATGTTGAGGTTGCCACCCGTTTTAAAATTATTTTAGAAAACATTTTATAGAATTTATTTGACAATGCCACATGAAAAGGGTTGCCACATATTGTAAAATTATAATCAATTGAATTTACCAAAACAAATTCGAAGAAGCAGCATTTAAAAAAATAATTAAAAGCAGTGTAAAAAATTTTGAGGTTGCCACCCGTTTAAAAATTAATTTTTAAAAAATTATATAGAATTTATTTAATAATGCCACATGAAAAGGGTTGCCACATATTATAATATTATATTCAATTAAATTTACCAAAAAAATTTGAAGAAGCAACATTTAAAAAAATATAGTAAAAGCAGTGCAAAAAAAATTATTTGGTTGCCACCTGTTTGAAAATTAATTTTTAAAAAATTATATAGAATTTATTTGATAATGCTTTATGAAAAAGGTTGCCACATGTTATAAAATAAATTTAAAAAAATATGTAGAATTTATTTAATAATGCCACATAAAAAGGATTGCCACATGTTATAAAATTATATTCAATTAAATTTACCAAAAAAATTCGAAGAAGAAACATTTAAAAGAATAAGTAAAACCAGAGTAAAAAATATTGAGGTTGCCACCCGTTTTAACACTATTTTTGAAAAAATGTTATATAATTTTTTTGATAATGCTACATGAAAAGGGTTACCACATGTTATAAAATTATATTCAATTAAATTTACAAAAAAAAATCAAAGAAGCCGAATTTATAAAAATAATAAAAAATTATGAATGAATTTATTTGATAATGCTACATGAAAAGGGTTGCTATATGTTATAAAATTATTTTAGAGAAAATATATAGAATTTATTTGACAATGCTACACGAAAAGGGTTACCACATGTTATAAAATTATATTCAATTAAATTTACAAAAAATTAGCTGTTTGAAAATAGATAGCAAACTAAACAGGTTTAAGATCAGATGTCAGTCGTAGAAATTTTATTGATATCTTGCCACCCTATTCAAAATTAGGTTTGGAAAAAGGCAAGTGAAGATAAGAAACTAAATTTAATTCGCAACACCAATACCCATCTTGAGACCCAGCATTCATTATTAGATAATATTAGACCGAATAGGCTACGTCCAGCACGCAGTGAAGAAAATATAGCAGCCGTAGCTGAGAGTGTACACGAAGGCCGTGGAGGGTCGATAGACGTTAGCTGCAACTCGGACTGACGTATTGAACGGCTTGGCGCATTTTACGCCGGGATCTTAAATTGTAAGTGTTCAAAATTCAGCTTGTTCAAGAAATAAAGCCGCTCGACCTTGCGAAGCGACATCGGTTCGCTCTATTGGCTCTTGAAAAGTTCCAAGAAGATCCGTCATTTTCGAGCCAAATTTTATTCAGCGATGAGGCTCATTTCTGGCTCAATGCTTATGTAAGCAAGCAAATAGCTTCCATTTCATTCGAAAACAACGATTTGGTGTAGCTTATGGGCCGGTGGAATCATCGGTTCATATTTCTTCAAAAAGGCGCCGTTGATAATTTAAGCGTCAATGGCGACCATTAACACACCATAGTAACCGACTATTTGATACATGAAATTTAAGCTCGTGATCTCGGCGACATTTGGTATCAACAAGACGATATTTCCCACACATCACACCAATCAATGGTTTTATTGAGAGAACACTTCGGTGAGCAGATAATTTCATGTTTTGAGCCGTTCGATTAGCTTTCAAGTTCGTGTGATATCACCCCGTTAGGCTTTTTCCTGTGGGGATATGTATAGTCTAAAGTCTTTGCGGACAATCCCGCTTCGATTTAAGTCTTGGAGCAAAACATCACGCATGTCATTCGCTAGTTACCAGTCGAAATGCTCGAACGAGTCATCGAAAATTGGACTCAACGGATGGACCATCTGAGACGTAGCCGCAGGCAAATTTTCAAAGAGATAATATTCAAAAAATAAATGCCAAAGAATGTTCTTACGAATGATAATAGACATTCCCCATTAAATTTGAAGTTTCTGTGTGTTTCTCTAAAAAAGTAGGGAACCTCGAAATGGATCACTCCTTATAAGCTTCCATACAACAGATCAAAGAAATCCAGTCTAAAAAACATCTTTCTATTGGAATGAATTGTTGCTAACCGACCTAATTTTTCACGAAATTGGTCTGTCTGTTGGCTATTCATGACATCAGGTTGGATGCTGCGCGAGTTTTTGGGCGCTACGTACATTTAGGGATCTATACATAGATCAACTACAACCGTCCTGTTGAAAAATCCGATTTCGGCAAGTTATTGGCAATTAAATTATATTGATAGGATGGTTTTTCGAAGATGCAGTCTACGATAACGGGATCATAGTTGTGAAATTCTCTTTGCAGAGTAAATGTCATAAAATTTGAGAATCAAATGAAGTTTTATTTGTAAAAAATGTCTTTGCTACTTTAGATCACCTATTTTAGAGGTAAATAGCTCTTCCAATATTGCCGATTCATAAACATTAGATATACTCGTACTATGGTATACTATATATGTAGATATGTAGAAAGTATACATATGTATGTATGTGTATATATACACACATAAAACGTTCGCTTTTCACGCTTGAGGCATACTTACATATATGCACGGCAACAATTCCATTCAAATGCATTGCATGGTTCTTCTTATGAATTCTAAACTGAACACAGTATTATACGTATGTAACATATGTATGTACATATATGTGTATACATTTCACAAAAGTACATATATTTTTAAGTATGTGTCCATATACATATGTATGTGTGTATGTACATTGCATTTAAAATTGTCTCTTCGCAATATGGCGTTGAATAAAAGAAGGAAGTGTTGAGGAAATGATGGCAAATGCGATTAGCTTTAGTCGACTTTGTTATCACTGCACTGTGTACTGGAGGGCGTGAAATGAAAGTGTTTGTTTACATACAAATTGATGTGTGCACAAGCACATACAACCATACGTCTAACAGACTCACCTAACTGCCAGAGGAGCTCCAAAGAAATCGTTTAAAATGTTGTGGTGGTGTATTCTGCTCAGCTGCTTCGAGCAGTTTTTTTTTCAAGAGCTCTAAATGAGCGCTCGCCGAATTGGTGGCGAGACGCTGAATGACAAGCGTGTTATTGCTTAGCACTGCCGGTGATTGACGGAAAATTCATGTTTATGGTTATTACTGAAAATGCCTCTAAGCTTTCACTGTGTACGCGTTTTCACTTGCGCACGTTTTGTGGGTGATTAGATTGTGTGGTGATAAGCGAATTTTCCAATAGAAAATGGTTTGAATGTGCCATGAGTGCACGCGTATTTTTAGAAAACATTTTGAAAAGCTTGTTGAGGTAAAGAAAAGAGGGAATGATAAAAACAAGAAGCTGGGATGGAAAGGTGAATGGGATGGATTCCGACCTGTTTTCTTAGAAACCCGGCTGGCTTGAGTTTATAGGTTTAGTAGTGGTGGACTTAGACACTTTTAAAGAGACGGATCTTTTAAATTTTGATTATTCTTTTATATTTATGGATCCTTACAAAATTGGTTTATGCAAAAAGTGCCACAAAATTGTACATATAAAATGCATTTAAAGATGCTTTTCTTTTGAAGAAGTGCGTATTCGATATATTAAACATGTTGTTTGTTATTCTTTTGAAGCAATGAAAAATGTCTATCACGAATTCAAGTATCTGATTGGCACAGAGCATATACAGTGACCATCGCGAATCATCGTAAGCTTTCCTCAGCGTGTCATCTATCCACCTCTTTTAACAATGGCATATCGAAAAAGTAAGAGTAATAGTGTTTGAAAAGCGTCGTATGGACCTCAGTGTGATAGCAAAGGAACTCTACATCTCTTATCTATTCTCTCAACACATTTTGCTTGTGCTGAAGGCTATCTCAGCGGCGACTATTTTGAAGGCGATAATAAAGATTTGTATTAAAATATGTGAAAATGTGGTTTTTTGTCAGTCCGGTTCAAATTTGATCAGATGGTAATAACGCGCTTTCTCGCACAATTTAAGCCTTGCGAGTATAATAGTGGACCCGGAAATTGCAAAATATTTAATTATTCATCAATATGTATTTTGTTGCCTTCAACGTAAGCCCCACCAGATGTATTACACTTAGGCCAACCAGTCCACACACTTTTCATAAACACTTTTTGGGATGACCGTTAGCTTGTTCAGCGAATATGGTTTTATCTCTTCGATCGACTGAAAACGGATTCCACGGAGCAACAGTTTCAGTTTGGAGAACAAGAAAAAATCCTACGGAGCCAAATCTAGTGTAAAATCACCGTATGAATTGTTCTTCCACAATTTAGGCCGTTTTCGATGGACCGACTGTCTGTCCCTTCGGAACAAATTCATGATTTACCATACGACGAATATTGAAAAAAAGCAATGACAATGATTTTTGAGCGCCTTTGTCGAGGTTTTTGTGGTTTCTTCATTTTTATTTTACTTTCAGTACGATGATTGCTGACTTGTGTGCATGTCAAACTCAAACTAACCCATATCTGATCGGCAGTTATATTGCCCTCCATGAATGTGGGATCGGAAATCGCACGATCAAGCATGTCTAAAGAGACCTGTTTATGGTTCTCTTAAAAAAAAAAATCCGTTTTATCAAGAACGCGTTTCATACCCAAAATATCCCCCAAAGTCATTCGAGAAATGTCGAGCTCTCTTGTCATTTCTCTAATACTTGTCTGACAATTTCCAAGCACCTTAACCTTCACTTTTTTATCAGTTGAAGTGGTCGAAGGTCGGCCAGAACACTGGCATGTCTTCAACGATCTCTCGACCGTCTTTGAAGGCCTTGTACTACTCGTAGGCTTGTATTTTTGATAAAATTGAATCACCGTAAGCCTTTTCCAACATTCGCAACGATTCCGTAGACGAAATCTGGTTAGATATACAAAATTTGAGACAAATTCTTTGTTTTTATCCAAAAATTGCTGTTACCACGAGCAACAAAAGGAAACTACATATATACAAAAGTGATATATTTGGCTTATGTAGATACAGACATAGAACAATAACTACTTGTTTACAATGAATTTGAGTTTATTATTGTTGCATAGCACAGTTAAATGCGCCGGAAATAAAAATCTATTACTCCAACAATTAATGCTTTTGTATGCACGAAAAAGGTTGGGTTATACTATATGAATGTGTTAAATACAAACGACTAAGAAAAAACATGAACACATACATACATATGTATGTACATATATTCATATCAACAATTAGTTACTTGGTTAATTTTCCCTTTCACCATCAACAAACAAGCACTGATAACAACACCGGTAACGTGTTAGTGTCAACAATCGGCAAGCGACGAAAGCAGAAACCATAAATAGACACAAATGACAATCATACATATGTACATAATTTCCTTCGCAACAGTGCAGTCATATACAAATATATATGTACATTTGTATATAGTATATGTACATAAACTTATATTGACGTTGCTTCGGAAACTATGTAACAGCGCTAAAATCGTAAGCTAGCGAAGTTGACCGAGACGATCAGCTTACATGCTTCGTACACAGTTTTTATTGGTTAGCTGCGGGTATACCACGCACTGCAAAGTCAATAAGGAAGGTTTATAGTTTTTGCTCGAATGATTGAAAAGCTTTGTTTTCACAGTTTCAAACGGAAGTAGAGAAAATGTTTTGTGGGTAAACAAAATGACATGTCACCACATGCATTTTTTTGTTCAACACACACGTCGACTGCACACAGTGCTCACGTAAGGATTCATAAGAGTGACGTTACTCATACGCACTGTTGACAGGGGATGTGTTATTATGAAGTTATAAAGACGAAACCTTGGCGAAATAAACTGCTATAGTAGAACAGAACAATACTAAGTGCAGTCGTCACATCTTAGTTGGGCATGATATGACTGATTGCCGGGCTTACCGTCCTTCTTATGAGGAGACTTAAGTATGTGGTTTGACAATATTAACTCGATCTTCGAATTGTTTCTCCAGCATTACCAGCAGAGCTGTTTCCTTCATAATATCCAGCATTTATTGCGAAAGTTGACATACTGATTATATTGCAAATGTACTTACATACATATGTACATACATATGTATATTTATACTATTATATCGAAGAACAATTTTTTTAATACCACCTTGTATAATTTTTCACAAATGTACCGTTTTCAAATGAAAATACATATTTCATTTATTTTGAAAAGACAAGAAAATTTTTCTCAGTCGAAATTTTGCTTCTGCTAAGAAAGGGATCCGTAAAAAAATTGCTCAAAAATTATAATTCCAATTAAATAGAAACTTTCAGTCCACGCTAAAACAGAATTCAGTTTGGTTTATGTAGGCTAATGAACTATTAGACGAAAAAAAACGAGAATGATTGATATACTTTCATTATCACGGCGGCCGAAATTGGATGTGGTCGAGGTGCCAAATTTAACATTCAAATCTGGGCTGCCGATCAACAGTTTACCGGGCTGGGAGCTGATACCATTAAATTCGAAATTGCCTATGCTGAAGTGTCCCGGGAATCAGGTTATATTTTCGAAGAATAAAATTGGACAATCGGTACATTCTAAAGTGAAATACGTTTATTTTAAGAGTAATATGTAAAATGATGATTTCCAATGCAGTTTAAACATTTGAAACAAGAATTTGATCCATCTGTGCGGGAAAGCCTACCGGAGTACAATCCCCTACACGATTCGAATTTGAAAACTTTTTACGCCAACGAACGCAATCTCAAGGTATGCGGAGAATGGAACAGGCCGAGTCATTTTAGCCATGTGCCTATGTCTGTCTGCCTGTCCTCTGATCGTCTGTCTGCATATACGTGAACTAGTACTTTAGTTTTAAAGCTATCGATCTGAGATGTTGCACACATTCTTTACTAGTAAAGAAGCTGCTCATTTATTAAAACCAGCGTTATCGGACCACTATAGTATATATCTGCCATACAAACTATCCGATGAAAATCAATATTAAGATCTTTCTTTTATAACCTTTTGCATTTAATGAAATGCACCTGTAAAGCGTGTTATAGCTTTCTTGCAACCGTAGTTAGCGTTTTTTTTTTGTTGTAATTGAATATTCGCTTTTTGTTTCCAACAGCGATTGCGCGAAAACGGCGAAATAACGCAAAATAACGATGTGATTTGCAATTTGAAAGATTTCAACGAATACCGTCAACAGCTGCACAAAACAAGACTTTACTACGTATTGCAGGAATTAAATCGCCAGGTGGGCGCTTCCGAACGACAATTATAAAAATGAAATTACAATAAAAACAATTTAACGATTTCAGGAAAATGAGCAACACGATCGTATGCTCATTAACAATGCCGAAGCAATAACAGCGCGTGATCATCACAATTTGGCCGCACGCCAAAACAGTTTCACCGAAATACAGGGACGCAAGCGCAAGCTGGAGAACATACGTGCCACGCGCTATCAGAAAATGTGGCAACGCACGCAAGACAAGATAGCACGCAAAGCGGCCGCCGATGAAATGGGCAAGGCCTATCATGAGTACCGAAAACTGTTGAATCATATGAAAATGCAACGGCACTTAGAAGCCGCCGCCGATTTGCAGCGAAAGCATTTGATTAAGCTGAAGAAGGTCTTTCAGTTTAAACAGGATCGTTTACAAAAGAATCTACGACATCTGCAGGAGGAACGGCTGCGTCAGAGCGAGATAATACAAACGCATTTTTGGGAGAAACGTTTGAAGGAGCGCATAGCTTACCAGGATAAAATAAAGGTGCTACTGGAGAAAGTCGCCGCACAACGGCAACAGTTTATCGAGGTTCGTATCAGTATTAAACAAAAAAAAAACTATATTTATTTATGATTCGTTGCTCAGAATCATCGTCAAAAGTATGATGAGAAATGGCTTCATATTCAGAATGAAATAAAAGAGCGTGCACGTAAAATTAAAAAACAAAGCAAATTACATCAGCATCGTAAAAAGAAACCGAAACCAATTACACAGCCGAAGCCAAACCTGGAAAACGGTATGGCCTACTGTGACACGCCAAATGAGAGTGTCGATAAATTGTTAGATTTCAAGCTTTGTGAAGCTTTGAATGCCGCTATTGATATGGAAGATCAACCCGCTATGCCGTTCGATGCTGACGATCCGATATACAAAGCGGCAAAGTTCATCATAACGCACATTATTAAGAAGTTCGACAAGGATTTGAGTAAGGACCCGAAAATTTGCAAGAATGTGCGCGAACGTGTGGATCAATTCTTCGATGAGGCGAAACGTTTTGTGCTCTTTGTAAGTAGACTTTCAGTTTTTTAGATAACGACCGAAAATTTCGCACACGTTTTTTTCTTGTTTCATACTAATGATTTGAATTTTAAAATTAAAGAGATCATCACAAATTATTGCTTCTATACGTGAACAAGTAGCAGACGAGAATGCTACAGGCAGCCGACGTCCAACCATAGTATCATTCAGTCGTTTGCCATTAACAATTGGTGAATCCAGTTATGCGATACATCCAATGGTGGATATAAAACCGGTGGATGTCCGTACGCCAACGCCAGTGGTAAAGTAGCATTAAATTATAATAAAAAGAATACATTTGATTTGTAATCTACCTATGTATTCAGGGTTCACTTGCTTCTATCAAAGTACAGTCGGAAGAGAATATGTTTAGCAACATACCAAATTTGTGCCGCAACGAGTTGATATTCATTGAACACTATATTATCAAATTCAAGCGTGAGCTGATCGTGGGCGTTGGTAAGCGCGTGTTTTCAGCAATTGATTATCATTTCTCGAAGAGAATAATGGACGTACGGCCAGAGCTGCTTAGTAAGTTATTCAAGTACTCGTTATTTAATTCATATAATGTTATTTCTTCATTTTTTATTTACAGATTTGAACCGTAATTTCCTAACTTGTGAGATGTCTAAAGCTATACTTAGCTATGCCACCAACAAATTGAATTACGAATCAAGCATTAAGCTGTGTATTAGCGCATTGGCCAGTGATATAATTTGGTCGTTGCAGAAACATTTGCTCAAACCTGAACGTGACCCGCGAGGCATTGTGCAACCGAAACCTTGCACTGAAAGTCCATCACCACACATGCGGCTTTGTTTGTACTGTCACAAACGTTAAACGGAGTGATTTGATATTGGAAATTTGTTTAATACTGATCAATTTTAAACAAACAGATATGTTGACCCAGTTTTTTGCAATATATTTGTAAATGGAAACGCACTGAGCGTTGTCTTTAACTTTCAGCTTGTTTATGGATGTGGATAGGCTCAATATAAATTATTGTTGTTGCCGTACTGGCAAGATGTTACACTGGCAATTTCTGTCCGTATGGAAATTCGTGATGCTTCCAATTAAATAGAACCAACTGTTCTGTCCTGTATTATGTATACATAATGTCAGTTATTGTTTATTGTTGTAGCAACATAAAATTTCCAATTTTGCCAAGTGTAGTCGCCAAATGTAGTGAGAGTTGTTGTCTGGATATACATTTGCCCTGTTAGGTTTACAAGTATGCGATTGCCGAAACGGTATTGTTTGGCTAGCAGTTGAAAAAATTATTAAGCGTTCCCCAACTTTGTCTTGCTTTCTTAAATATAAAAAAGTATTTGGTTTGCTTTTATCACGACATAAGCATTTAAACACTGCAACTAATGCCAAATACTTTTGCCAACCATATTATGATGACACTACCAAAACGGTTTATGGAACAAAATTAAATATAGAAGAATTGATGTGTTTCACAATAAAAGTGTATTTAAAACTGTATTTCACTCACCGCAAAGTTATTTTATAATTGACACAAAAATAAACAAAAGACACAATTTATCAATTCAACTTTTCATATAGCGCGCATGCTGATTTGACAGCCTTCTTTATTGTTTTCTTCGTATTGTGTAAGTAACGAACGTAAATACATCAAAGCGAAACCCGAAGAGTTGCCAACTTTTTGTGTGAGTAGAAAAGTCCAATTCATAGCTACTATGATATTTTGTTTCTTCAACCAATCTCATCTATTTGCGAGAATAGCAAAATAATAAAAAAAATTAAATAAACAAAGGTTTTTGATATATTAATCAATAGATAACGCATCTTCCTATAAATAAATAATGGTCTTCTTAAATAAATAGTATTTTGTTCTTTCGGGAATAATTTTATTAATCCGTTTTAATAATCTTGTTTTACACAGGAGTTTGAATTAATTAAAATAATATCGAGTACATAATACTCGTGTTTTAATATAATTAATCAAGTGAAGTGTGATCAAATTGAAAGGTGAATTTTTAATTTATTTCTTTAAGTTGGTACTACTGTTGGTGACATCTATGCTAAATTTCGCGTCAAAATATTCATTAGTATATGAGATACGCGTAGTTTTGTGAGGCTCTAAAAGTGAATTCTTCGATTTTTACTATGTCTGAATTTATTGAACAAAGAAGTGCGATTAAATTTTGTTTGCGGAATGAAATTTCGCCTTCAGAAACGTTGAGGATGTTACAAAATGCCTTTGGGGATCAAACTCTGTCTTCTAAAGGTGTATACAAGTGGTATAACGAGTTCAAAGCCGGTCGTGAGAGTGTTGAGAAAAATGTCGTGTCAAATCGGCCAAAAACATCAACTGATGAGCATCACGTCAAACAAGTCAAAGAAATGGTGCTCCAAAATCGTCGATTAACTATTAGAGACATTGCTGATAGTTTGGGCATATCATTTGGATCGGCGCGGGCGATTTTAAAAGACGAATTGGGACTAAAAAACGTGAACTCACGACTGGTCCCAAAAACACTAAATTTTTTCGAAAAAGACCGTCGTGTTAACATCTGTGAAACAATGCTTTCTGACTATCAAAACGTAATGAAACGCATCATAACTGGAGATGAGATTTGGATCTACGCTTACGATCCCGAAACAACCGATCAATCGAGTGCAAATCGTGCTGAAGACGAGCCGAAACCGAAAAAACCACGTCAAAGTCGCACAAAAATCAAGGTCATGTTGACAGTTTTCTTTGATTATCGTGGTGTGGTGCATTACGAATACCTTCCGCCGGGCCAAATTGTCAACAAGGAATATTATTTGAGCGTTATGCGCCGTTTACGTGAAGCTATTTTCCTCAAGAGGCCAGATTTGTGGACTGAAAACTCTTGGTTTTTGCACCACGATAATGCAACATCTCATCCTGCATTGGTTATTCGTGATCATTTCGCTAAAAATTCAACAAATATAGTTCCGCAACCACCATATTCGCCTGATTTGGACCCGTGTGATTTCTGGCTGTTCAGCAGACTCAGAAGACAACTCCGAGGACACCGTTTTGACTCAATTGAGAATATAAAAGCTGAAGCGACAAAGGCTTTGATGGCCATCAGTACTGAGTGTTTTTCCTATTGCTATGATGACTGGAAACTTCGTTGGCAGAAGTGCATTGCAGCGGGAGGGGATTACTTTGAAGATGAAAAGAATTTGCAAGAATAAATATTTAAAAAATATAACAAAATTCACCTTTCAATTTGATCACAGTATTATGTACATAGAAATGTAAAGATATTTATAAATTTTATTTGTTCGAATATAATCTGCGTTTTTCTCATCAAATTGTGTAGATCAGTATCAATCTGATAACCCTTTCTGATTTAGCCTTTACATGTAAAAATTTGGTACATGAGAATATTGAAAACCTGAGAAATAAACATTTTCAAATTATATACTCTATTCATTAGATATTACTGTAAAATTTTTAAGAAACCTTAAAATTAAGTCATCAGATAGTTTTTTAAGTGCATTAAAATAAATATATTCTACAAACGCTGTTGCCTTTGCATATTTTCAGTAAATACTATTTATTTTCGGGTTTCCATTGATCTACTTTACGACTTTTTAGAAGATATTGTGATAGATGTTTCTCTAAAATATTTTTTTTTTTTTCAAAATTTACGTTCCTTAATTCTTAAATGCAACTGTCTCCTTTCAAATACATACAAAAAGTTCTTCCAATAAATGCTAATCACTTTACCTAAGTATATCAATCAATTGTTAGAAGTATTGGTTTTGATTTTCCATGCAGACCATTTTACTGTTTATGCTAATAACTACAATATTCATTTACGCTTAGCTTTTTTGCGATTGTTTTTGTAAATTTACAATCGACGCGCTTATCACCTAAACGAGTAAATCATAGGATTAAATTACAATACATGTCTTAAATTAAAATACAATAAATATTACTATGTGAGATGTCTATTTAATACGACATATAATAGTATATTAACCTTAAAATCGGCTTTTCGCACGGAAGTCGTAACATTATAATTTAAATTATAAATAAAAAAGTTATTTAATTATATTAAACATATAACAATAACTAAAAATTAGACAACAAAAGCACCTGGATATTCTAACTAAAAATTTACATAAATTAAAATTTTAAAATTTTGCACATGTTTATATACCTTGTGCAGTGCAGTCGTAAAATTCCCTTAGTTCGCTTTGCTTAAACATCATAACTCATTAATAGCGGCGTGTCATTGTAACGCGGTGACGAATTGAAACTTGTACATGGCAAAAGCCAACAAGCAGGATGGCCGCGTCCAAAAACTTCGGCAAACAAACGAAATTGAAGCCGACTGGAACGCTGATTGCCTTTACCCTTCGACTGCACAGCTTCCACGGCTGTTTCATCATGCAATATAGCATGCATTTGGTCGACCATTATAGCCAAGACAAAGAGACCAAAAAGCGCAGATTCCAATAAGAGAATTACGCTGTGCAACCTGTAAGTATGTTTAAATATATGTAACCAGTTTCATATTAGCAAAATCTAAAATGACGTACAATCTTGTTTGTGTCTCCAGTGTAGTTATATTGCAGTTGTCGCAAGGGTATACAAAACTGTATCCCACCAATGCAACGGAATATACGGATAGCAAGCCGACATAGAACAAAAACTGTAGAAAAAATTTTTGATTTCGTTCGCCAACACAGTTATTAATCCATGGACAATGATGATCCATGCGTCGTATACAACGTTTGCATATGCGACAATGATGGGCTCGTGGCGGGCGATATGTTTCGCAGCGTGTGCAAACAGTCCTACAATATATAAGTGATTATGTACATATGTGCCGCAAATAATGAGTTGTGTATATTATGTGTTTATAGCTACCATTCACTGCCACCGCCATTGCTGTTTTTTCCAGTTGTATGAAGATCTGAAAAATCTAAGCGATTAGCCGGCAATGGTACGCGTCCAGGGTCTGATAGCACGGCTTTCAGGTGAGACATACACAACAGGAAAACGATCGTATTAAATAGTATTACGTGTACCGGTGCCCAAATACTGTGTAATATAAATTAAATTTATAATTGCATTATAGCTTATTATTTTGGTGCGACATACCTAGCCTCCATCGTTTGCAATATAATCCAACGCAGAACCACATAATCTGCATAAATAACTGCGCCATAGGTGATGACTAGGCACACAATGCCGCAAGGATCCCGTATAAAAGTCATTGTAGTGCCTTTATCACCACCTAATGATTACTCAGCTGCTTCTCTTAATTCAATTTAATCTTGTAGTTTTCTAACTATTCAAGCAAATGCAAATATTACGGTGTTTGGGATTTAAGTACGTCTTTGCCAGAAAAAATAGCTTGCTACAACCAACTCTGAAGTCACTGCATACTAAAGGACCAGCGGTTTTTCTACATTCTAACTTTGTACTTTCCTAGTAATACTTGTTTTTAAAAAATTTTATGTCGAATATTTGTTGAACATCACTACAATATCTTGTACAAAATTTGCTTTTGCAATTTGTTTTCATCTGACATTTAACGAATAATTATAGTTGGTAACGCGAACGTGGTGGCAGTGAAGAAATTGTTCTTTTTAGAACAATAAATACCAGAGAGTTAAATAATAAAAGTTGAACACACTATAGTAATATTTGGTATATGTATCGTTTACCATTTGAGATCCATTTTATATAACTTTCCTTTTGCTGATAGAAAATGTTCAAAGCTGTTGTTTTCGCTCCTACCTAATTAGTTTTTGCTAACCGATAAGACAATTACACTGAAAGCCTCTGGCAACTACTGTCACTTGACATTAAAGTGCAATCCACTGGAAGCAGAGCAAGAAACGAATGACATTCCCAGCAATACCGAATTTCGTTAGTCATTTTTTATTAAAAATTTCTTCGGTTTAGTGAGGAAAACGTATTCGATGACCAGAAAAAAACTTAATAATACATTATTAAATTAATTGGGAGTGCAAAAAAACAAGTAAAGGTCAATTGAAAGCAGAATTCTTGACAACGTAATAGAAAAAAACATATTGATTGCTTGAAAAGTGCAGCAGAAGGCCGAAACACGAAATAAAAATAAGAAGGGGGAAAAACAACAAAAGGATAGTGAAAATCGATTGCAAAAGGCTTGGAACATTTAAACAAGTGTAAGATCGTTAATACGCAGTGCAAAAATTATTAATTAGTTCTTCAATTGAGCTCTTTAGCTGGGCATTTGTGTGAAATGGGAATTTTTACGCAATCGACACCGTTTGATGCGGATATTGGTGAGTTTCACTTTTTACAAGTATAAATGATGGGGTCTGTAATTTAAGAACACGTAATTGACAAAGCTGTTATCACAAAGAAAAAATCACCTGCGAAAGGACGTTGACTGCTGCAAATATTTAGTCAGATCACAAGGGTGCGATTTCTTTGTGTTTAGAACATATATTAGGAGTTAGGCAGACAATAAAGAAACGATAAACTACATGCCTTTATATTGAAGCGACAGTGAACTACCACCAGAGTTCAATACTCTCAATACGTATGATTAGCTGTAAGCTGGTTTTAAAAGTTTGTTGATTGTTTATAATGAGATTTAATGGGTTTATAAAAGTCTTTGACTGACGTTATATCATTCAAAAAATATTGCACATGTCAAAATCAATGTTTTTAAATTTTTAAAAATTTAATTTATCTAAAAGTTATTTCTGCCACGATTTTTGGCACGGATTGTTGTTAACGCAACGGTACAATCTGCGAAGAAAGAGTTAATGCGAAATGCGAATGAAGATCTCAGCAACCCATATTGCCGAAAGTTCATACAACAATTTTTTGAATCTCTGGAAAGCGTCTAATTTTAGTTATCTTTTTCGTTTTACAAAATTTGATTAGAATGCAAACTGTGAGTCATATGGCGCTAAACAGAGACCTTTTGCAATTACGTATTTGCATATAAACGGATTTTGAATTGTGTGGTTTTAGTTGTTCCATTTATATATTATTACCCAGTATTTATTTTTATTTGTGTACATTTATGTACAAATATACATAAATACATACATTGCAAACGTACACAAAGCATGGAAATAAAAATATAGTACGTAGTATGAAATAAAATAAAAAATGGTATGTATTTACACTAAATATGTATGTATGTGTCATCGAGATTACACTTGCAGTTAGCCGCTCTTATCTTCAGTTTAACTCGCATTATTTGTACTGTCTTTTATGGGACGCTTATCTGCCAAGCGAAGCTAGTTGAAAGATTTTTATAACCAAGAGACCGTTCTCTGCAAGACAGATTTCACATTTATTTATCTGATTGTTTTCTTATTTGTTTCAGAAAAAGCTACAAGCGAAACTAATACTAACGAGAACTGGTCGCTCATTCTGGATGTATGCGACAAAGTCTCGTCCAATCCACGCAGCGCCAAAGATTGCCTGAAGGCAATAATGAAACGTATGGGCCATGCAGACCCACATGTGGTGATGCAGGCGCTAACACTGTTAGATGCTTGTGTAAATAATTGCGGTAAACCATTTCATTTGGAAATCGCTTCACGTGAATTCGAAAATGAATTCAGGCGGCTGTTAACGAAAGCGCAACCGAAAATATCGCTGGTGAGTTAAGCATAATCGATATAAAACTATTGAAAATATTTGCTATCAATTATATAATTTTAATTTACTATCGTAGAAAATGCGTCAAGTGCTTAAAACCTGGGCTGAAGGCGATTTTAAGAGTGATACGGAACTGAATTTAATACCATCGCTTTATATGAAATTGCGACAAGAAGGTTACGACTTTAGCAATCTAAATGAAAAGCCGCCAAAGTCAGCAGCAAAATTGACCGCTTTGAAGGATCCCAATGTGGTGAGCAGCCAACAAGAGGAAGATGATATAGCCAAAGCGATAGAACTATCATTGAAGGAGACAAAGAATAGTCCCAAGCTACAAAGTAGCAGTAACGCTGGAGCCGCTGCCAGCGCAAGCACGAACGCTGCTTCGGCTTATGTATGTACAAAAACGTTGAAATATATTTATATTTGTAAACTAAACAGATTAAACATTTTCTAATTTCGTAGTCCTCATTGTATCCCTCATTTTCGGGTTCGGGTTCATTGGCGAGCATTACTTCAACCGGTGGCGCCTCAAACAACTCCACCAATTCACAGCCCGAGCCACGTAAAGTACGCGCTCTGTACGATTTCGAGGCAGCCGAAGAGAATGAGTTGACATTCTTTTCCGGCGAAATTATACACGTGCTGGATGATTCGGATCCAAATTGGTGGAAGGGCTATAATCAGCGTGGCGAAGGTTTATTCCCATCGAATTTCGTAACTGCCGATTTGTCTGTCGATCCGGAGCGCTTGGATATCAATCAACAAAATAAGACGAAAAAGAGCGTACAATTTGAGGATGATGCCAAAGCATTGCAATTAAAGACTGAAGCTGCCGCAGCGGCAGTTGCTGAACAACGAATCGAAATCGATGAAGAGAAAGTCGATCGTCTCTTGCATCTGTTGCACGAAGCGAATCCCGAGGATCCCTCGCAGGATAGCGAAGAAATGTTGCGTTTAGAACAGGAAGTACACCAGATGGGTCCACTAATCGACACCGAACTCGAACGTGTCGATCGTAAGCATGCACAACTCACGCAGCTCTCCAGCGACTTGGTGGACGCCATCAATCTCTATCATTCACTAATGCGCGACGATCGCATGACACTGGCACGTGGCCCACAGGCTGCTGCTGCTGCTGGTTATTTGGGTGGCATGCCGCCAATGGGCGGCGCGTTGCCCGGCTTAGGCTATCAGGGCGTGCCGAATCCACAAATGTTGTACGGTGCCGCTGGCTATCCGGGCAATGCTAATTTTCCACCACATATGCAGCAAGCAGCACATATGCCGACACATAACTATGGCATGCAGTCGCTGCCCTACGGCAACCCAGCACAGTTGCCCGGCAATGTGGCGCCAGTCAACACGCAAAACTCGCTAAATCAGAATGCGGTGTCTACAGCTGCACCGCTACCGGGCGGCACTTACTCCATACCCCAACAGTATCAAAATGGACATGTCAACGCGTCACAGCTTAATGGCAACGTTGCCGGCAGTGTTGGCTTGAATTGTATGCATACCAAAAATATATAATATATAATTCGTGATTTATTATTTCAATTAATTTCTTTGTTTTCGCTGCAGCACTGCCACCGTCTATGTCATCGTTACCCTACATGGGTGCAGCTGCCCAGTTGCCGGCCACATCTGCACCGCCAGCCTCTGAACACCAACAAATGCCGCAATCAACCATGGCTGCCGCCAATTCCGCCACTGTCGGCGTCTTCAATCCGGTCAATCAGCTGCAGCAGTTGGGCAATATGCAGCCGTTGCAGTCGTTGCCACCAATGCCACAATATCCGAATGGCATTAACGATGGCGTCAATGGTAGTTATTTTGCTGCAATAAACAATAAATATTTTTAATAATAATACCTATACTTACTTATAGCTATACCACCCGATCAGTTGCATCAGCAGCAGCCATTTCCACACCACCTACAGCAGCTACCGCAACATTACGGCACGCTACCGACGTCACAGCCACCACCACCAAATGCGTTTATGACATCACCACCCACATCTGCCACGGGCATGGCACCGGGCATGCTACCGCCCAGCAGCCATGGGATGCATAATCCAACAAACGGCGGCGATCAATTCAGTCAATTACAACATCAAATGGCTGCAATTTCGCTGGCAGGCGGCGTTAATCAGCCGGTAACACAGAATTTCCTTGTACAAAATGATCCAAAGCATAACATTCCACTTTACCAGCAGCAACGGTAAGACGTTGGTTGGCATCGACAATAACTGCGTCGTCATAACTTTTCTACTCGTCCCACTTTTTGTTACAAAACATATATTATATCAACATCTAGTACGAGCAGCAGCAGCAGCAGCAGCTTCTCGCAACTGTTTGGCGCTCTCACATAACAAAAATTAACAGCAGGTGCATTGCCTAGCAATGTGCTTTCGCTTTACCAATAAGCGTATTTGCAATGTAATTATGCGGCATTTTGCCTGCCACCAACTATTCATGAACATGTATTTTGCTATTGTTATTATATATTCCTCTTTATGTCCGTATTATTCTGAGTCGCATTGTGGGCATGAAGGCGTCGTATTTTAATTGCTACTATTAATATTAAGTTGTTTTAAATATTGGACGAACCGAACGTATTGTTTCCAAACCCGATTACTTGTGCTGGCGAACAGACGTTGAAGAAGACAGTTACATATACAATACACACATACATACAGACTCTTGGAGATGTGCGCGAAATACCTTGTGGCTGAGTGGTTTATGAAATGTTTGAACAGTGTTGATACTAGCGGGATTTGTGTATGTATGTTTACCACACATCAAAATAAACTATAATACTTTATATATATATATATTTATGTATATGTAGAACCATGTTTTGTTTGTGTATGCTGAAGCAAAACAAAAAATGTAAAAGAATATTTGTATGAGAAATCAATATTATTTAAAAATTATAACAGTACTATTACTACGTATTATATAAGCGATTTACGATAACACTAATGGAAAATGAAATACATAATTATTAAAAAGAGATAAATTCTATTCGTTTTTATGTCCTGAAGTTTGTAGCGCTCAAAAGGAAATGTTAGCGAGTATATAATGTTGGGTGCGCGCGGGCGTGGTAGGAAAACAAAATCTCTTTTATAATCCTCACCTATATACTTGTCGAGCTGCGTCGAATATTCTCAGAGCTGGAGTATTTTCATCCATTCGAACGACATGACCGCAAATGGTAAACCAACACAAACGGATAAAATGGATAGAGCACCTGAAGTCCTGTAACCTCTCCACCGGTGTGAGTAGGCTTGGGACTACTGTCAAGGCTTTGTATATTCATGAAGAGATATGATGACCGCGTTGAAATTCAATTCAATGGCCATGCCTCTTCGCACCCGACGAATTGACCGCGCTATTTTAGATGTAAATTTACACTGCACCCTTCGGTAGACAAATCCAATCGGGTAACAAAGGATGGTTGCGCAAAATGCTAAAAGACTGCGCACCACATACTTTCACCGATGAGGAGGTTCAGGGTGTCATCAACAAGACAAAATCGTCGAAGTCCTTTGGCCCTGATGGTATTAACTTGTTGATGTTAAAGTATCTAGGCTCGACGGGAGTAAGCTACATACATCATGAAGGTCTCCAATTCGTCGCTAACCTCTCTTCAAATACTTGATGTGCGGAAAATGAGAAATGAGAGTGGTCCCACTATTCAAACCAGAGAAAACCGCCAACAAAGGGAAGTCCCCTCGTCCGATAACTCTCCTCTCCCCAGTTATGAAAACACTTGAGGTCTTGCTACCCCCGACTTCACATACCATAAGAGCTTAGCAAACCATCAGCATGGCTTTCGAAAAGTGCACAGCACCACCACAGCCCTTAGCGTCATAAACGCCCAAATAGTTCATGGCCTTAACAAAAAACCGAGAGGACTATCCTTTGACACAGTCAATTACACAATGCTACCTGAGGACATCGAAAAATCTACGCTCGCTCCAGGACTGAAGAGGTGGACTATAAACTACCTGGGCGGTCGTCAATCATCTATACTAATTCGAGGTAAAAACTCCAAGCTGAGAAGAATTAAACAATAATATTGCTGTCAATGGCGTTAAAATTCTGTCTGTCAATAACCCTAAGATTTTAGGAGGGACTTTCGACAGACTGTGCTCCTTCACTCCTCACACAACCGCGATTATTGCCAAAGTATAAAGCCGCAACAAAATCCTCAAGTCGCTAGTCGACAGCACATGGGGAAAAGACAAATAAATGTTGTTGGCAACAAGGCAATCGGGTGGCCGGTCCTTAACTACGCCGTACCAATATGATCGCCTGAATGCAGTGAAACGCAGACGAGGAAGTTGTAACCATGCAGAACACTGCACTCCGGACTACGACAGGATGCCACTTGATGCCTCCCATCGAACGCCTACATAGTGAGGCCTGTATGCTCCCAGTTAAGGATCATAACCTCCAAGCATTTTATACAGGATTTTCGCAGAAATCTTCCATGCAGTCACCTGTTTGGACACCGGATGAAACTAACCGCCATTCACAGTGGAGCCATTAACACCTTCGCCGATTCCCTCTCAGTGAATGGGCCCTGACATATCAAATATACGTCCAGCGTACAAAGAGTTCCCGCATGACACTAGCCACCTTTTTGCACGTCCTGCTAACCCTACACATCTGATAACCTTCTCCTTTCGGTCCGATCGATGTCAACTTATTTAATCCTTAACATCCAAATGGGGATTAGGTACTCGTTACAACAACTACATGTAATCGGCGTACGTCAGAAGTTCTACACACTTTTTGAAGATTGTACCATTCCTATTCAGATCTGCAGCTCGAAGTATTTTCTCCAATAATAAATTGAAGAAGTCGCACGAAAGGGTGTCGCCTTGTTAGAAACCTCGTTTGGCATCGAACGGCTCGGAGAGGTTCTTTCCGATCTTGACGGAGCTTTTGGTATTGCTTAACATCAGTTTACTCAGCGGTATTAGTTTTGAGAGGAAGCCAAATCGTTTAGGTTTGAGAAACATATCACATATCTCGCATACCGTCATACCATTCAGATTTTTTAGACTCATGGTCCATTGAATAATTCCTGCATACGCGATTTGTAGAAAAAAATCCCAGTCGAAGCTTATAACAAGTTATAACGAGTTTCTAGTGGTGATATTAGCTCAGAAACAGCCCGTTTTGGAGCCGATAAAACGGGATTTGGGAAATTGGCTTGCAAAAGACCCGTGAAACGAGGATCGACGTATACTACCACTTCGTCGATTTCAGAGCTGCTTTTGACAGCACGAAAAGGAGCTGCCTTTATGCCGCGATGTCTGAATTTCGAGCGACTTCTTCAAACTAATTTTGGAGAAAATAATTCGAGCTGCAGATGCAAATAAAGAAGGTACAATCTTCTATATAGTGTTCAGCTGGCGTACGCCGATGATATTGATATCATTGGCCTTAACAACAGTGCCGTTAGTTCTGCTTTCTTCAGAATGGATAAGGAAGCGAAGCAAACGGTTGGGAACTAAGGCAAGTCAAAATATCTCCTGTCAACAAACAAACAGTCGTTGTACTTGTGACATGGCTCCACGTCTTTGTTGACAGTCATAACTTCGAAGTCGTAGATAATTTCGTCTCTCTACTGCAAGTCATTCATCATCCCAGTCCTGTTATATGATGTAGAAGCATGGACGATGACAACATCTGACGAGTCTGCCATATGAGTTTTCGAGAGAAAGGTTCTGTGGAAGATCTATTATCTTTTGTGTATTAGTAACGTCGAATACCGCAGTCGATGGAATGATGAGCTGTACGAGATATACGACGACTTTGACATAGTTCAGCGATTTAAGAGATAGTGGCTGCGCTGGTTAGGTCATGTCTTCCGTGTGGATGAAAACACTCCAGCTCTAAAAGTATTCGAGGCAGTACCCGCCGGGGGATGCAGAGGAAGACCTCCACTCGTTGGAGCGATGAGGTGGAGAAGGGCTTGGCTGCACTTGGTATCTCGAATTGGCGACATATTGCTAGAAGAAGAAACGATTGGTGCGTCGTCGTTAACTCTGCTATTACCGCGTAAGCGGTGTCAACACCAATAAAGAAGAAGAAGAAATTGTTCTTTTTTCCAAACGTGTCAGATTGGAACAGATGGTGAAGTCGATCCAAAATTATAAGAAGAAGATTAAAGTAATTAGAAGACTAAAATAACCATTACTGCGATTAAACAAAAGATATAATCCCAAATGTTACACGCAAAAATGAATGGATTTTTAAAACCAGTAATAACACAACACCAAAAATACTAAACCGTGTAAACCGTTCCTGCAAAGCCAGGCAGGCTCTCGTACTTCTTCCTCTCACTTACTCAATCCCTAACAGCAGAGCATCTGTGTGCCGTATTTTAATGCCTTGCCAATTGCAATTTACACCAATTCGTTGGATTATCCTTTTTTGTCTTGTTTTCGGAGATTTTTTTTTTTGGAATATCAAAAACACAAAAACTGATTGAAGCAACACTACAACACGAAAGCCACATCCTTATCTGCCCTTTAAATGGCAGCCAAGACGGCAAAACCATTTCTTATCCATCATAAATCCCTAACTCGACATAACCGGGGGGTTGGCCGTACGCCTCTCCAATTGTTTGGTGTAGTGCCGACGCGCCCTCGGGCTTTCAACGCGCCAGCGAGCGATCATTAATTTTGATGATTTTCGCGTTGGGCGCGCATTCAACTTCATGGGCAGCGGGCAGCAGGCAATAAGCAGCCAGCGGCATATGGGTTTTGTAAAATGCCATTTTTATGCTGTTTGTTGTTGTGATTTTCCAGTTATTTGTTGCAAATTTTTCCGCATGGCCTTTGTTTGCGCGGCTACTTCGCTTACAATAAAACCGAATGATGCGTGCGAAACAACAGCGGCAGTAACAAGTGCAGCAACAACGCGGCCACATTGCGTGAAACACAAAAACGCAACGAAAATACAAAAATGAAAAAAAAAAATAAACGAAAAACGACAATGACATTATCAGCCGCGGATAGCAGCAGCTCAAATCACACAGTCGAAGTAGCGTCAGCGTGGCTTGCGTGTCAGTGTCACGTCCATTTCCATTTCCGCTGATATGGTTGGCCACATTTGCATGGTTATAAGGCGGCCCGCAGCACAACCATAACGGTGTTTGCTGCTGAAACATACTATAACAACAATAACAAATATAAACGGCGGAAAGTGTTTGTGCATTCGAGAAGCTTTAGGTGAAATTGCGTGTGAAGCAGTTAAAAAAGGCGATGTTTCGAATTTGAATATTGCTGTGCGACAAAGAACTTCGCTATTGTTGTTGTTGTATGGGCTTTAGTTTTTATTTTGCTTTAAACAGTGGACTCTCATTAAATGCAGTTAGTCTTATTGGATTCCACTAAAGTGGTTCTGTTTTAAGCGCCAGATGGCTTGGCTACTTTTTTGAATTTCCCGCTTGATAGTTCCAAATGCAACACTGCCATATTGGAAAGTTGTTATTGGATGTCCCTTAAATGTACAGTTGATTGTACTTGATAGATGAAGTGTACTTCATGTCCCTCTTAAGTTGAATCTTGAAGTTGAATCCTGAGATTAAATACTTCCAGCCCCTCCGCACATTCCAGATTCGAACTATAAGACGGACTCATAAGAGTTTTTCAATCAAGCTCCCGAATGAAGAGTTTTTCTGTCGGAGAACAGCTCGTAGTAGATGATTCCCTGCCAAATCCACCTAACATCTTGCTGATCATTACCCATCATTACTGCCCACCGTTTAAGCCGGCTCACACCGAACCGATCCCGACTGTTTTCATTGACGTTGAGGAAATTGGCCCATCACCAGTAATCGTAAGCTTTAGAAATGGATCAACTTTTTGCGATTCGGCATCGATCCTTAGATGGAAGTTCTATCCTTGAGTCGTTTTTTTCCCCCTATTCAACCCTTCCCCTTCTCTTTTTCAATTGATCTCTCCAACGGAGTGGAGGTCTTCCTCTTTCTCTGTTTCCATCGACGGGTACTGAACCGAAAACCTTCAAAGCAGGAGTATTCTCCTCCATCCGGACAACATGACCTTGCCAGCGTAGTCGCTGTCTCTTAATTCGCCGAACTATGTCAATGTCGTCGTATATCTCGTACAGCTCAACAGTAACCGTCGAGTCGTCAGAACTAACGGCGCGATTGTTGAGGCCAATGATATCAATATCATCGGCGTAAGCCAGCAGCTGTAAAGTCTTGTAGAAGATTGTACTTCCTCTATTTAGCTCTGCAGCTCGTATTATTTTCCCTAGTAACTTGTCTGAGACATCGCTTAGTATCGAACGACTCGGGGAGGTCCAACCCGATCCTGACTGAGCTTATGGTGTTGTTCAACATCAGTTTACACAGCCGTATTACTTTTGCGGGGATACCAAATTCAGACATTGCGGCATAAAGGCAGCTCCTTTTCGTGCTGTCGAAAGCAGCTTTTAAATCGACGAAGAGGTGGTGTGTGTCGATTCTCCTTTCAAGGGCCTTTTCCAAAGTTTGTCGCATGATGAATATCTGGTCGATAGTAGATTTTCCAGGTCTAAAGCCACACTGATAAGGTCCAATCACTTTGCTGACGGCAGGTTTTAGCCTTTCACATATTACGCTCGATAAGACCTTATATGCGATACTAAGGAGGCTTATCCCACGGTAATTGGAGCAGATTATGGGATCCCCTTTTTGTGGATTGGGCACACCACATTTAGGTGTCAATGATATTTATATTATATATTTATATATATATTTTGCCAGCAAACTGATACATGCACTTTGTCAGTTCTTCGCCGCCGCATTGGAATAAATTTGCCGGTAATCCATCAGCCACTGACGTTTTCTTGTTCTTTAGGCGGGTAAATGCTATTAGAACTTCTTCATGGTCGACTAATGGAAGGTCGGCTCCATCGTTATCTCCAAATGTTACACTTTCACTGCCGTTTCGCAGGCTGGAGAAGAGTTCCCTCCATAACTTCAGTATGCTCTGAACATCAACCACTAGTTCACCACGTTGAATCCGGTATCGAAACCTTCCGTTAGTCTCCGCATCTTTTCGTAGAATTTTCGAGCATTACCACTGTTCCGTTATTCTTAGATCAAAAATCCTCTGGGCCTCTGAGTAGCCGAACTAAAGTGAGAAAGCGAATCATCCCTCCTTAAGGTTGGGCGCTGGAGTTGGGACCCGCCACGTAAAAAACACCCCCAATGAAAATACCAAAACAGCCTCGAATGATTCGCTTAATATTTTTCTCTATGAAATGGCTTCTAAATAAATGAACTGTATATAAGAGTAATGCATATCTGTATATTTCGAATGGTTGCTTATTTCTGGAGCTTACTGTAAAATATCACATTTTAGTAAAAAACTATTGCTTTTATAGACACAAAAAAAACATATTTATAAGCAATATCTGATGAGTGATGTAAGTGAACCTTAATTTAATGCTGTCAGTCATGAAATTTTATAGCAGCTGTACCAAATGAGGTGTGGCAAGTGATAAAATTTCCCTTCAAAATCATTTATTTTTCAATTTTAATACAATAGAAATATGAATAATAAGAATACTGTGCACGCAGGTTAACCCTTTTGTAAACGCATTTAAAAGCACGCGACTCAAAAAAAAAATTAAAATTTTAGAGAAATTTATGGAGTGCTGCGCACAGCGACGAACCGACTTTCCACGGTCTTCGTGGTCTATTGGGTCGAGTATTATTTAATAAAGAACGCGGGATCTCAAGATGGGTGATGGTGTTACGAATAGTATGCTCAGTAGGACAATTACGTTGACCATAAGTTGAACGAAGAACGCGAAACCCAATAGATTGTTGCTAGAATAAGTACATCGATGTTTTTGGTTTTAATATTATGGTTTTATTCGGCTTTTTTTTGTATAGACCTTTAGCATAAATCAAAAATGGGCTACCTGACTGAACTTGAAGTCCAATGAGCAATAATGTATCAGTAATAAGTTGACTTGGTGGAGCAGACTGAGATTCATTTTCATTATCAGGCTGGTAATTTCTGTCTTTCAATTTAAACAATCGTTGAGCTGTTTGCTTGTAGACTTTGCAATCTTTGTAGAATGCGGTGTGTTCTTCTCCATAGTGACCAAGGCAGGCAATAGCTTCCCTTGCTTTAGCATGGTCACATGTTTGTCGGGTTTGTCTAAAAGGTTGTTTGTAGAATCTTAGCGTGTGTCCGAAGTCTTGGCATTTATGAAAGAAGCCGCATGCGTGCGGCAACCTAAACCTGCCATTGGAAGACTTGCACCCAGAAGGTTAATACGGCTGTATTCTAACGTGGCCTTCCCAACACCGGGACAAATTGGGTACTAATGCTGGACTTACCATGTCATGGGTGTCTGGCTCGGCGGACCTTTTTGTTACCCTTGGACAACGTGGTGAGGTGTCAGGTGGTAAGAAAAAGAAGAGATTTGCAGGACCACGCACCAAGCTCTCCATATTTATGGGAAGTTTTCCGATCAACTATGGCAATGAACGTTTAACTATACATAGCGACAGTCAAGCGGCACTTAAAGCAATCTCTGTCCACGAGATAAAATTGCGACTGATAAGGGGTGTAGAGAACGGCTGAATAGTCTTTTAGAATGTAATCCAGTGCACCTTATCTGCTCCCGGTTACAAATGATCTTACTGATGAGCCCCTCCGCTCCACAGTGCCCATAAATCTCCCTATGGACAAAATTAGGCTACTTGTCGTATTATACACTGCCCACTGTAAACTCAAGAAACACTTAAAGAACATGGGCCCAGCTGCTTGTGCGAATTGCCGATTCTGTGACAGGGAGACTGAAGCTCCAGAATACCTGCTAATTGACTGCATAAGAGTCTGACGTCTGTAGAGGGCACAATACAAGGTGCTTTCCAAAGTAAACAGGGCTTTTTGAATCTAGTGGCCCTGGTGGCGTCATCCATATGTCGACTGGTGCGTTAGAATCTGCTACCTTCATCGATTGTCCAGTGAGAATTTCATGACAATTCATAGATTGGAAGTGAAGTTATTGCTTTTTAAGTGTCAGTATGTCAGTATCTAAAAAAAGAGGTTATTCAAAAAACTACCTTTACTTGGATCGCTTGTTACATTTCTTTGGAAAACAATTCTTCTTCCTTTTTTCCCAAAAAATTCTTTTTGAAAGTCTAATACTGTCATTCCCTTTCCAACAATAAAACAAACTTGCGTTCCCTACGAATGAAAAATGGATGCCAAGGCCGAAGGCATTCCACGAATTAGTGGTGGTTTAAGTTGTAAAATAACGATGACATAATTTGTAGAAAATGTTGTACAACACAGATAATAATGATTAGTGTGCGGTGGTCTTACGTAATTCAAAATTCCAAAGCTTATAGTTAGGTAATTTTCGGCAGATTAACTACTTTGTGGCTACCTTTAAGGGATCAGCATGTCATAAACAGGGATTATATGGGCTAAACAAAACAGGCAATGGTCAGTGAAGTTTTGGAAAAAAAGAAACAACAACTACAAATGAGTTACGTGATAATTTTACACTAAAGCCCATAGATATAAAGACTTTGTTGTTGTTTTCACTTTCGGCTTTTTCGTTCTAATTTCATATTGCCATAATTTTATTTACTCGCACTTAGACCGTTCGTTCATTGTGTACACCTTTTAGCAGCGCGCTGGCACGCAACATGAAATTACCATTTACGGAAATATACTTTTAGGCGCAATCACATGCAAACGCGCTGGCATTACAGAAGTGAGTTAGCAAAACACATTTTTTGTATATTCATTTACTTATATACATACATAAATATATGCGTACATACATGTATACATATAGAAGATTACAATTGCGCAGCTTGTTGTTGTTGTTGTCATTTCTCCCTTAACAACAGCAGCGGCGCACTTTCGCTTTTACTCACTCGGAAAGTTGGCGTTGCTTAATGGCTGTTTCGCATTGTTTGTTACCTTCATTGTCGCCATTGTTGCCAACATATTTGCGCTGCGCCCACGCACCTTCCCACACCCGCTTGTAATGACAGCGCTTTTGTTGTCATCTTCACCTTAATTAGATGTGAGCTGAATTTAATTAAATTGATGCCACTTCCGTGCATTTCCAGCAAATCATATCCATATGGCTCGTATTCGACTGGCGTCTATTGTGCTAGCTGTTAGCTGCTAGCTATTGAAGAAGCTGGCAGCTTGTTGCGCTTAAAAGTGTTTTTCTCGGTTTGTTATTATATTTTCGGCTATGATTAGCACTGGCATCAGTGTGATGATCATCATGGAAAGCTGCCGGTGAAAGCTTCGAAAATACTTTGGATTTGTTTATTGAAGAAAATTGCTTGGTGAAAAATGCAATAAAAGCATGCTTGTATGTGTACTTAGATGAATAGAAAGAAAATATGAATTACTCGTTGGTTTATATACATAAGTGCACACGTGTGTATGTATTTGTATATGTAGATATGCACGGTGTGTGTATTTCCAATTATATTCTCAACACTTCAGCGTTTATCTTTGTATGTACGTAATATTCATTTTAACGCTGCAAGGTTTTTCAATAAGAGTGATATGATTTTATACAAAAAAAAAAAACACTAATTGCTAAGACAACTCAAACGCTTTTTATTTAATGTGAAGTACATTTCTATTCGGCTGGCACTCCTGCTCTCTGAGAACAGTCATATCAGCAAGTCTGTTTAAGGAAACTGTGGCACTGCATTCCAAGCTCCATACGTACCGCTGCAAGTAAAACAATTGGTTTACCTGAAATCAAAGCTGGTAGGATAAGAACTGTCTTGACGCAGTGCAGAAAAAATAGACTGCCTACCTCCAACGTTACAATCGACCACAACACGCGCTGGATGGGATAGATACCGAGAGTTGAAGAGGGAAGGAAGGAATGAGAGAGGCCGAAATGTGTGAGTATGAAGAGCTTAAGGCTTGAAGCTGGCCGACACAGGTAATGCTCGAAGATTCTATGAAAATATGCGGCGGCTAACGGAAGACTTTAAGACCGAAGCATACTCTTGTAGGACCCAAAGTGGTACTCTAGTGGCCGATGCTCAGAGCTTACTAAAATTATGGAAGGAACACTACTCCACCCTGCTGAATGGCAGTGAAAGTATAATGCAGGAGCAGGCGAACCCGATTCCCCAATCGATGACGATGGAGCAGGCGTTCCATTGCCCGACTATAATTAGGTTAAAATAGCAATTACCCACCTGAAGAACAACAAAGCGGCTGGGGTCGCTGCCGGCCGAGCTATTCAAATATGGCGCCGAAGAACTGCTCCTTATCAGTCATTTCCAGCATTTCCGGCATTTCTCCCCTCTCTATTTATATATGTACCATCGCTCTAGCTTGTTTAGTTCGCCTACTGCGTCAAGTTGAGTAGACGTGTGTTTGTTGTGCTCGTCACGAAAATTGATAAACGAAATCAAGAGCAACGCGTCGCGATAAAATTTTGCGCCAGTAAGAGTGTATGATGATAGCGCTCTTAGACCCGAAAACAAAATGCCAATGCTCACAATGGTTGTCTCCGCGCGCCTCCCGCCCGAAAAAAGCTCGCATGAGCAAGTCAAAGGTGAAAACGATGATTATTGCCTTTTTTGATAGCCGTGGAATCGTCCACAAAGAATTCGTTCCACCGGGGAAAACTGTGAATCAAGTCTACTATTGCCAAGTACTCGAAAGATTGCGAAAACGAGTCAACAGGGTGTGCCCAGACATCGCTCGTAACTGGATCCTTCATCACGACAACGCGCCGTACCACACCGCCCTCAGCGTGTCTCACTATTTGGCCTCTAAAGGGATCGCCGTGTTGCAACAGCTGCCTTATTCGCACGACATGTCACCCTGTGACTCTTTCTGTTTCCTAAAACAAAATCGGTGGTCAAAGAAACCCATTTTGAGTCGATTACGGACATCCAGGCGGCCGTGACGAGGGTACTCGCGGACATCCCAGTCGAAGTGTTCTAGAAATGTTACGAAGCATGAAAAAACGCGCTGGAGTCACTGTATAGGTGCCCAAGGGGACTACTTTGAAGGGGATGGCCGAGTTGTAGAATAATTTTCAAATATACGGTTTTTTATGGAATCAGTCTCATTACTTAATTGCCATACGGCGACATTGACTGGCTAGATCATGTCTTACGTATGGGCGAAAGCACTCCAGCTCTGAAAGTATTCGACGCAACATCCGCTGGGGAAAGCAGAGGAAGACCTCCACCCCGTTGGAAGGACCAGGTTGAGAAGGAATGGCTTCGCTTGGAATCTCCAATTGGGGCCACATTGCAAAAAGAAGTAAATCCTAAAGGTTAGACTTATCTTATATCTGCTCAGTTGTTGATTTTCCAGGTCTGATGCCACAATGATAAGGTCCAATCAGTTTCTTGATGAGGGGTTTTAATCTTTCACACAATACGCTCGATAGAACCTTATATGCCAAGTATAGGAGACTTATCCCAGGGTAGTTGGAGCAGATTGTGTGATCTCCCTTTTTGTTGATTGGCCAAAACACACTTAAATTCCAATCGTTGGGCATACTTCTGTCCGAAAAATATTCTACATGATGCATGCTCCTTATCAGTTCTTCGCCGCCGTGTTTAAATAGCTCGGCCGGCAATCCGAGAACTAAAATTAAAAAAGTCGGGTGAAAACTCGCCCTAGACCTCATATAACTAACAAACTTTTTGTACCTAAAGGTTCTTGCAAGTTGCAATAGAATGAAACGTTCGGTTATACACGAACTTAGCTATTCCTTACTTATTTATATGTACGTTTGGGGTTCAGTTAAGAGATTTATGTCCGATTTCGAAAACATACTTCGTGTTTTTGAGTGCAGAATGAAGAAAATAGTAGTCTTTGGCTCTAACACTGAAAAACTTCAAAGACAACTGGTTAAGTATGTGCGAAATTCTCTCGAGCTTTCGTTTCAACTTCATTTGAAGCTTAAATTACTGCGAAGAGGCTACTAACAGTTCTAACGGTCGAATCATTATCTCTTTCATTAATTCTCGTGCCTAGCGTTGGACTTGTTTAACGCGAAAAAGTTAGAATTATGCTGAAGCTTCGCTGCTGGTACTGTAGTACTGTAGTTAATGCAAGCAAACTAAGCTCCCTTGCGAATAAGCGCGAATTTGATGATTTCAAAAGCTTCATAACACATGCAAACATACTTTGAGTGGAATTTCATTAAGAACTGACAAATGAGCTTCGAATTTCATTAGAAAAGTCTAATTAGATTTCTGATTTTTGTTTTAATTCTTGTAAATACCATAAAATCAAATAACAGTAAAACATATTGAAGTAGTGTAGGGGCAACTGCTAAGCTTTTCTTATCCGCTAAATTGAGAAATAGTAAGTTGCAGAGGCTACTTAAGCTATTTTGACTTCAACATAAGTTAAATTATAATAAACTTTGTGTGACACTCAATGGAAAGTGCTACCATTTTTGGTTATATTTCATTTTAATTGCAGTGAGTTAAACGAAAGCTCACATTAAGCTCCACACTGGCGTACAGTACGTCCACTGATGCACTTCAATTAATTGACAGCACTCAATTAGACGCTTCAATTGGCTTTGCCGCAATCAATTTATTTTAATTTTCCAACGGAACTTCAAAGGGTGCTTGCTCGTGCACAAAAAATTGCAAAATAAAATTAGGAAAAAAAGCACCGAAAAGTTCATAAGAATCTTAAGCTAATCCTAATCTATTAAAATGCTTTATGCTTGCTCGCAGGCAACGAGTGGCCAATTTGTGTCGTGCTACGTACCGCTTTTCGGGCTTGCCATTTCCCCTCATTGCACACTGAGGCATTTCCGCACCAGAGCTTAAATGCAATGGACTCAGTGCGGCTGTGTCATGTTCTAGCATGTTTGCTATGCAGAGCAACGTCCTTGCGTTTGTATTTGTTATAGCTGCTGCTGTTGCAAGCCCTAAACTAAAGCGCGTGCATGCCAAAGTCCAAGTCCGTAATCCGAAAAAACCGCAGAATCAATTTATTGATGGCATTGACAGCCAACGAGGCACATGCTCACCCCCCCTACGACCACTCCCAGCGCAGCACGCTCATGCAATTTATTTATAGTACTTCCGCTCTCGCTGTACAGCCCTTGCCTTAGTCCGGCGCAGTCAGTGTCATTCTTCTGCGTGTTGTCGTCCGAAGTTTATTTTGAAATGTGGTTTTGTTGCAGTGAAGCGCACGCATTCCCACTCGCTCGCTCGGTCGGTCGGTTGCTTGGTGACCCAAAGTACTAAGCGCTGACTGAGAGGCGCGGTGCACAGCAAATTTGGGGAAGCACTGCTGGCTGCTTGTGATTTGCTGTTATGTAAGAAATTCATCAATGACATTGTATTCATGTTTGTGCCTTGATTTGTTTTTTTTTTTTTGTTTTTTAAGAAAATCACAACAATTTCGCTCAATTATTGGAGAGTGGAAATGGAAACAGCAGTAAAGCAATCAGCGCTGCCGAAAACACCAACAACACAAATGCGAAACTGCTATGTATGCAAGTAGTCGCTGGTATTGCCGATCGAAACTATTGCAACTTTCGCAAAACTTTTAAATATGTTGCAATAACTGTACAACAGCACAACAAAATGTTTGTGGCAATAGTGGAATTACACAAAAGTTGCGAAGCGCTTCCAAAATGGATTTCCATAATAAACAACAAAAATGTGCTAAAACCATACAGAAGGAAACTGATAAATAAATAGGAAGTGGCAAACAACAACAAAAAAAAAAATGCACCGCTAGACAATAAGAAATCTTGCTTTGAGCTTTTGCTGGTTGCCCAGTAAAGCTTTTGTTTTCTGAAAGTTTTACAGGAGATCGTTTCTGTTACAAAAAACGTTTTTGGTTAACAGCAGAAACAAGAAGACCCATTCATTCCGGTACTCGCGACTTGGATCCCACGTCACTTTTGACAGTTATAAATTCAAAGTCGTAGATAATTTCGTCTATCTTGGAACCAGCAATAACGCCATCATCGAAATCCTACGCAGAATAACTCTAGCCAAGAGGTGCTACTTCGGACTGAGTAGGCAATTGAGCAGTAAAGTCCTCTCTCGACGAACAAAGACCAAACTCTACAAGTCAGTCATCGCCACCGTCTTGCTATATGGTTCACAGGCATGCACGATGACAACATCTGATGAGTCGGCGTTACGAGTTTTCGGGAAAAAGGATCTGCGGAAGAATTATGGTTCTTTGATTGGAAACGCAAATATCCCAGTCGATGGAAATGATGAGCTGACATAGTTCATCGAATTAAGGAACAGCCGCTAGCCTGGCTGGGTCATGAAGTCCGAATGGATGAAAACATTTCAGCTCTGAGAGTATTCGAAGCAGTACTCATTAGAAGCAGCAGAGAAAGAGGAAGACCTCTACTCCGCTGGAAGGACCAGGTGGAGAAGGACCTGTATACACTTGGAATCTCCAATTGGCGCCAAACAGCGTAAAGGAAGAACTATCTGGCTCCGTTGTGTTATCTTAAACACATTCTTTAGACAAAGTTCGTTTATTTTTTTATTCAAAATTGTTCCCTTCAGGGGTGATACACTGATTATAGCGAACCTCCAACTTTTTGGGACCAATTTTATAGTAGCTTTTGTTTCTTGCTTCAAAATATGCCCCTTTTTCGGCCCTCACCTTTTCATTGTTACTAAACTTCTTCCGAGCGAGCATTCTTCTGAGATCTGAGAACAAACAAAAAATAAGCTGGGGATCACATTTGAAGAATGCGGTGAATACGGAAACAGTTCGGAGCCAAATTCATAAATTTTTGCTACCGTTTTCCCTGACACGGTGCATTGTTCTGTCGAAATAGCACTTTCTTTTTCTTCAAATGAAGCCGCTTTTCGATGATTTCGACCCTCAATCAATCCAATAACGCTATCTAATAATTTTGATGGTCCCTCCTTTTTCAAGCTAGTCAATAAAATCTACTAAATGTGATTCTCGAAATACAGACGCCATTATACTGCCAGCCGACTGTGGCCTTTTTCCACTCCTTGGTCGGGTTCGTCGTCTATTGTCCACTCGGATGACTGTTGTTTGGAATTCGGAGAGAAATGATGGATCCCTGTTTCATCCATTGTCACATATCGACTCAAAAACTTGGCTTTATTACGCTTGAACAACTCCAACTCTGCTCCAAATCATCAACTCGTCGTTGTTTTCGCATAGAGCTTTATCATATCCAAATGTTTGTGAATGCTATTATATACAGTTCGGATGATATCTTTAAAGTGCCTAATATCTCGAAGAACTTCACTTTATGGTCATCCAAAATTATTTTGTGAACTTGTTTTAGTTGTTTAGATTGTAAAAACACCTTTTTTGCGTCCACTGCGTTCTTCGGTGCTCATTTCACAACGTCTAAACTTAGCATACCAATCCTTCATGGTTGATTTAACTACGGCAGCATCCGGAAACTCTTCATCGAGCCAAGTTTTTGCTGTAAAGTGAACTTTAATGCAATAGATCTCCTGTGTTCAGGTTTAAAGCATATCGTAGTTGCTCAGAAGCGGATCATCGACCAACACTGGTAAATGGAGATCCAATTCGGCCCCTTTCCAATTTTAAAGTAGGTGGAAGCATCGAATGCTGGAGGGCAGGGCATTAATCCGCTAAATCTAACCTGGAATGGAAATCTAGGTCCCCATGTCGTCTGTCTATTCCTTAGTGGATGTCGGGTATAAGTTTCTGGGTTCAGCGCCCTGATACTGTTTTAGGCGTGATAGCTGATATAATCGCTCGAGTTCGTCTCCCTGTATGACCTTCGGCTAACTCGTTGGCCTTGCAGTGCCAGCGATTCCGCTGTGGTCAAAGGATTCTAGTGAGGACAGACATCCCTCGCCTAGCTTTGAGCGCTGGTATTGCCGTTCTGCTGTCGGAGTGAATGCTCACCTCTCTGAAAGAGGATGGACTACGTGGCAGTACGTCTACTGCCACCCTAATAGCAGCCACTTCTGTCTGAAGAATACTGCAGTGGTCCGTTAGCCTCAAGCCAAGATTGATGCAGATCTTCTTACAGAATCCTTCTCTAACCTTCCCTGACAGCTGCGACCCATCCATAAAAAAGCAAACTGCGCTTCTTTCGCCAGCGACTATTCCGTATCCATATATCTCTCGTTGGTATGAAACTTATAGTCCGACAAATTGAAACTCTGATTCGAAAATAGCCGCAATCGGCTATCCTTTTCTCAATTCTTCGATTTAACTTCATCAAATATTATCGTAAACTTCATTAAGAATACTATTTCGCTGCTATCGAATGTATGCTTCCTTTTCATCGTTGGCTATTTGTCTAAAAAATTATAAATAGGAATAATAAACTCAGTGTCTAATCATCACTGGGTATCCGCCGATGGTGACTTGTTGGTATGTATTGCCAATTGCACGCACCAGCGAAAGTTTTGTGAATGTTTAGTTGGTCACAGCTGCAAAGTTGCTGTCATCCATCTGTTTGTTTTAAGTTTGCATAGCTTTAGGCGCACGCACGAGCGCTTTAGCACAGCGTTGAATGGACAAATGAATTGCGATAGTTTGCCACTCGATTATGGTCGCTTCCGCTTGTAGTCGTATCGATGATGTTCATGGCATTTTTTGGCGCATTTTGCAAAGAAACTTTTGAGGCTCCAAACGGCGATTTGGAAGAGGGGGAAGTCATATTCATGGTACTAGAGAAAGTGGATAAGCATGATAGTGAATGTTGATGATAGTGTGGTTTTCAGCACAGCGAAGGCAATATTTGCCTTGGTCAAAATAGCCCTTTTCAGTTTGAATCAGTATCGCAAGAGTACAGTTCTACATTTTTTCAAATGAATGCTTCAAGTTTTTCTTTCTTTGAGCTGCGCTTCCATCTCAGTCTCGATGGGTCTCGGGAAAGAATGACATTCTGTAGATGGACCGGATTCAATCCCTTTTAGATACACAGAGATACTATTATCAGAAAATATTTTTCTTGAACTGCAAAAGTGTACCCAATACATTATAGTTCAAATCGGTCGAGCAGGCCTCGAGATATGTGGAGAATGAGCGTGGTTTCAATTTTTACTCAAGTTACAGCTTGCAAGGATGAACAAACGGACGGACAGAGAGATTGTCACCCGGATTTGAACTCGTCGCGTCTTTTGTGTTTAGGCGACTAACACAACTTCTTAAACGCAAAGCTTTTCTGGTCTTCCCACTATGCTTTCTCGCACAAACAACAGACACTTTCCACCCGAAGTTGGACCAAATGAAGGCGGTTCCAGCAGACATCACCCTGTGTCAGAATAAATACGTACAATTTTCATCTGATGATTTGTACAACTCAAAAGCATCGATGGTTTATAGAAAATTGGCTTGAAAATTCTGATTGAGTTACAGAATATACAAAATCCGAATTCGAGTAAATTTTTTTTCGAATCGATTTACAGAATAGGCCTCTTGGACTTCAACGTTTTTGTCGATGACGATAAAATCCCAAATTTTCGGAGTTACCAAAGCACAGAGCCGCAAAAAGATTCTTAAGTCGCAGCGCCAGGGGAGAGGACAAATAAATATTGTAACCGCTTACGAGGCCATCGGCCGGCCGTCAATTAATTACGTAGCTCCAATACGGTCACCTGGATACAGCAGGACACAGCTGAAGAATAAAAAAACAGGCCAGAACTCTGCAATCCTGACTATCACTAAATGTCTCGAACACCTTCACATTGAGTCCCACGTGCGTCTGGTTGAGGAACTTAACATATTCCTCTCCCGGCTGTTATGATGTTTCGCAGAAGTCATCCCTGCCATCAGTTGCTTGAAGTGACGCGATTCCTAAGGACCCTCCTGCAATAAGCAGACGATCTCAAATAATATACTGACGCGCTTTCGGGCCCGACTAACTTAACCGACTTAACATGTACTGAGTGTCATTCACACAGGAGCCATAGCGTCGAAACATCACCTATCGCAAACCAAGAACTCGCGTGATTTTAGAGCGGTCTTAGAGCAACTTCGTTCTAGATACTATATCAGGTCAAATTCCTCATTATCCGGAATATACCCAAATATACAAAATTTATGTCCTGTGCGCAGAAAGTCCTCGTATGATACAAGGCACCTTTGTAATCCACTCACTTCACAACTTTTATCCTTTAGCCCAACCTATTTTTCTATTGGACCTATAATATTGATGACATTTGATTTTCGACTTTCCCCAAACAGGACATAGGTACTCACTAAAACAACAACATTGTCCAAATAATTCTGAAAAATATTGCTGAGTTGAGTAGTTTTAGCCGAATAGAAATCCGAGTCCTTACAGAATCGAAGGCTGAACTGACGCGGGAACTAACTCCATTAAAATATACTAAATTTTGTCCTCGTTCTATTTTTTGGAACTGGTGACAGACGAGCTGATTGACGGATTGCTTTCCTCTAGATTAATTATGAGTTATAAGTAATCTTATTTCGGGTTCCTACCTTGTTCTTAAGTAGGTCACAGAAAGCGAACTAGTCAAAAGAGAAGAAAAACACTCGAATTTTTAATGCAAGGAAAAGATCTGAAAATACATTGACCGTTTCTTTTAATGAACACAAAAAAAAAGAGCTGTGACGTAAGTATGTACACATAGCGCCTCTCCATTCTACCAAAAATATATGCATATGTTAATTGTGCAAATGTGCAGTGGCCGTTAAAAATAAATTTTCACTTTTTGTTGTATTTGTTTGTGGTTTAAATAATGTATGACAACGAGTACTCGACAGTTGCGATGACTATAGAGAGGTTGGGGCCACCTCCTTTGGGGTTCTGCTTTGTTCACCGACGCGGTCACGGCTGCACTGCCGATTGCGGGTAGTCACTGCGGCAGGGATTGCTGCAGAATGCTGACGAAAACGGCGACCTTGTAGTGTCATTTGTGAATTGTGGTAATGTATTGTGTAGCAGCTGGAAGAGATGAATTTTGCTTAAGACTAAAAATAACCAACAGTAAAATCTTATAACTTATGCATAAGTATGTATGTTTGTTTGTCTGTTTCTTGGTAATATCTACTTACTATGTATATAAGAAGAAGTTAAGTTATCTACTGGGAAATACGGTACAAACTCGTTTTCGTTTTGTTTATTCTATGCTCTCACCAAAATGTACCGTTTTAATTAATTTTAGTAATTTCATTTGTAAAATATTTTCCGGTGAGCGCTTTTTGTGTTCACTGCATCATGAGGCTGGTAACCAGTTGGTTTATTTTCATATTAATAATCATGTATCCGTATGTTTACTAAATATTCTCCATAAGATATGTTTCTTTGACCTCTTCACCTTGTGTTACTAAGAGAAAGGTTCCTGGTAACCGAGAGATAGACGTTTAATCAGAAATTTCTGTTTGAAATCCTTTCGTATATTATGCTGTTCGACTTAAGATCTTCTCAGACTGTCAAAAGTGTAGAAGAAAAGCGAATCGAATAAATAACTGGCAGAAATGAAAAAGATGATGTAAACAAATTAAGATGAGAATTGTCTTTTGTGGTTAGACCACTTTTATGAAATTAAATTTGTCATTGCTGGTAACTCCTGGATTTCAACTGAGATGAGAACTATATTAATTTCTATTTTCATCAACTCGGTGAGATATTTAAAAGTAAAAGATCCCACGTGGGAAGTCTTTGATCCCGCAAAGAAAGAGACGTTCCCACATCGTCTCGAACCAGTTTCTGAAGATTGTAAACATTACAGCATGAATGCCGATAGGACATTGCTTATTAGAACCCCCAAACATACGAGGTTAGCTTTATGAGGTTAAATGGGCTTACGGGTTTCAAAAAAAAATCGTATTTTTTATTGTATTATTAAATTCTACAACAGAGACTACTAGAATATGTTCACGTTGATCCGAGTAAAAATTTTGGAGATACAGCATTGAGAACTTGTGCGGTCGAGGTTAGCTGGGCTAAGTGCGTCGTCTTTAAATGCGTTTTCCTCGAAACTGCGTTTTTGAAGTCGATCAGTAAGATTTCTCGGGAACTTCTCAACCGATCTTTCACTGAAATTTTAATTTTTTTAAATACGAGTATATCTGCGAAAATCCAATTATCAGTTTTTTCTTCTTCGTCCAAGTACTAAGTCAAGGTTTTAACTAAAGCACGTATTTTTCATTTTAGATGATGATGGATAACTCCTTACACAAAACGAGCGCATATTTTTTCCGAGGGTGTCACCGGAAATGGCGTCGCAATGGCCGAGTTTAAAATATTTTTTCCAAAAATTTCAGAATTTCTTTGTTACTAGTGTATGTTTGTATTAATAAAAAATTTTAATGAAATATTTTAATTTTTATATGAGAAAAAATTGTTGATAAAAGGCTATTTTTTTCGTGGAAACCCATGTAACTCCTTATTGAAAGTAAAGATTTCGATGGATCTCTTACAATCGATCTTGTATAAAATTATCCTGCGGCAGCACATGAACTCATGATAACCCAGTACTGGCCAAGCCCACCTATCCAGTAGTAGCTTACATTAGTTGAGGGGAGCACCGACTCGTTCTCTTTCTACTGGTAACGGTGCTAGTGTGCGTTTCCTTGTCAGTTCTGTCAGTTGTCAGGCTGTGGCCTAGCACTCATAACAGCCTTATAACAAAGTAACCCCATGCCATTCATAATTGGGTTAGTCATTCATTAATCAGTCTTAGCCGCACGATTAGGAGTTAATGGTAATTTTTGTCGTCCTGATATCAGAGTGGATACACATACGCAGGTTGTACTGCAGTTCAGCAAATCTACTGCTACCTTAATGGCAGCAACGTTGGCTTGAGCACTGCAATAGTCGGGAATTCTGAAGCTGAAGTTGACAGAGAGTTCCTGATAATATATCCTTCCACCAATTTTTCCCCCAAGCTTAGACTCATCACTAAATGATCTCACTAACTCTCTCTTCTAACATGCCTCTCTCTTCCAACATTGGTTTAGCGACTCATGATTCAAAAGATCTGGTATGAACTCGAAGCGTGCGAGGATTTCCGAAAGTTGAGCTAACCAGAAAATAATAATGGTAACTTAGTCCATATCCACCATAATATTGTTGTAGTAACTCTGTAATAAAGAACGATAAGATAAAATGTATAGATCAGATGGAGAGTGTGATATGGCAATAATTATTTAAAAATTCATTTCGAGGTTCCCTACTTTTGTAAAGAAAAAAAATTAGAAACTTAAAATTAAATAGGGAATGTTTATCCGAAAGAACATTCTTTTGCATTTATTTTTTAAAGATTATATCTTTCAAATGTTCGCTGCGGCTACGTCTCATATGATCCATCCGTTGAGTTCAATTTTCGGTAACTCGTTCAAGCATTTCGACTGGTAACTGGAGAATGACACTCATGATGTGATCCAAGCCGTTCCATATCATGTCTGAGTTGCTCCGAACGGCGCTGAATCAACTCTCCACGGTCTTCGTGTACACTCTCAGCTATGGCTGCTACACTTTCTTCACTGCGGGTTGAACATGGTCTATTCGGTCGAATAGTTTTCAATAATGAAATATATTTTTGGTGTATTCATATCTAGCCTTCCATGTATCAAATATAATTATTTTCTTTCCTCTTTTTAACGCCATCCTTTATAAAATTTCGTTTATAATTTAACGACCGGTCCCAAACAAACTGTGCTGCACCTTACAGAATTCGCATTAAATATGATTAAATTACGCATTAAAGTTGACCATCTTTGTAGTATATCTACTTTGACTGGCGAGGTGTGAATATCATAATCATAACACTTTTAACTTTTCGTACCTTCACAGTACTTTTACTTCGTTCTTGATGACCTTACTCTACGGTTGCTGCTGTTAGTGCAGCGGTAACGACATAAATACATACACACATATTCCCTCACTGAAATCCCGAGAGTTTTATTTTTATTTTTAGAAAGAGAGTTGTGTTTTTCCAATTTTCATAGTTGATATGCTTTCAAGGCGTGTTGGTAATGGCACTGAAAAACTTGCGAGCGCAGCAAAAGCAGCTGTAAAGACGATCAGTAATGCATTCAGGGAAATTGCAATTTTTTAAGAGAGCAAACTATATTTATGTTTTCATAAAGTGATCACACAACTAATAACAGCACTTGGAAATTGGTTTGAGGCATCAAAAAGTACAGGCAATACAAAACACTCTGACATAAAAGTATGTGACACTTTTCGCCGCTGCAGTGGGCGTCTTGAGAGAAGTGTGTTAAGTTTTCTTTGCAGATTCAATGCGATAAAATGTTTATTCCCACAAGAAAGTTAAAGATTATATAATAAATATACACAAACATACATACACACAACTTGGCAAAAGAAAGTGGCACAAGGTGAGAAAAGTGGCAGCGCGCTTGTTCGCGCTAAGAAAATTATAAACAAACAAAGAAAGTTTTCGCTGTAAAATAAAAATTTAAATTTCTGATGAGAAATGGCGTAACATAGAAAGTGCTGAGCAATAGAAGCTGCATACATATAAACAAATGTGCATAGCTACGATATTACATAGCCGCGCATAAATGTCAACGACAAACGGGGGGAAAAAATGGTAAAAACTGTAAAAACTGCTGTTTGGGGGGAGAAAATTTGGCAAGCGGAGAATTGAATTGTTGATGACCGGCGATAAATATGCAAAAGCCTGCAGGATGCATATTTGGAGTGCGGAAGATTTAGTGCAAGTTATTTACATATGCATTTTAAATAAAGAATATACAATTCTTATATTGCTACACATATGAAATAATAATTATGAATTATGTGTTATGATCCATCTAATATTAAATCCTGGAAATCTTTAAAATTTTATATCGTATACATATGTATGTATGTTTCGGACGGTTTCGAAAATCAAAATAGCTTTTAATATTTTTTCAAGTGTTGCCACCTTTTTGAAAAATAAATTAAATTTAAATATGTTAGTGCACAATATATTATAAATGGTTTTTGTCTCAAATATACATTCAATAAAACTTAGAAAAAAAATTTAAACAGCGTTGCCACATGTTTGGAAAACAAATTTAATTTCATTAACTTGAGGGACAATATATTTCAATTAGTAAATATCCAAAATATACTTTCAATAACATTTAGACAGAATTTATTTAAACGGTGTTGCCATATGTCTGAAAAATAAATTATATTTAATTAAGTCTGGGGACTATACGTTTGAATTGGTATGTAAATGCCTGAAATGCATATAAACATACATATGTACATATATAATATAATAAGACCTAGACAAAATACATATATTTAAAAAGTGTTGCCATATTTTTAAAAATTAAATTAAATTCGAATACGTTAGTGGACAATATTTTATAAAGAGCATCATTGGTACTCAAATATCCGTTCTCAAAAAAATTATGAATTTGATTTAAATTCAACTAAGTTATATTTTTATTATGTACTTCATATCAAGTGCTATTGGTAGCAGTAAAAATATTGGAACAAAAGAATTCATAAATATTACAAAAACAAAGGTAAACAATATATTTCAAAAATTCGATGGACAAAAAAATAGAATCAAAAACTTTTTCAATAAAAAAAAATATTTTTTTAAGGGAACTAATAGAAAAATTGGTAGTACATTGTAGTGTATTCTTAATCGTCTAATACCGATGCACATCTTCTAAGCATAGACCTAATTAGGCTACCGAAAGTGTTCTGTGGAACAGAATACCAGACCTTTGTACCTTCTCTCAGAATTCTGGTTTATTTTTCGGTTTAAGGGGTGCAATATTTTCCTTAACAATTTTCCGTAAGTTTTCGATGAGATTCAGATCTGCTGATTACTCTGGCCAAGCCATAACGCTAGCACCATGATCTGAAAACCACTTTTTTGCAAGACCCGAAATATGTTTCGATTCGGTCTCTTGTTGGAATTGCCAAAATGCAAAGCCAATTCCAGTCAGCATTTGAGAATATAAGCTTATCTAAAACCTTAACGTATATATGGCGATCTATGTTTTCTTGTATCCAAAATATAGGTCCCGGAACACAATATGAGAGACAATACTAATCCATTATATTGCCCCCACGGTGTTTGAAAGACCTAGTCATGTAGCGGACGCACATTTCTTTGTTTTTTGGACGTCGGACTCATGCATAACTATCATTTCCTATCATATTAATTTTGCATTCAGACCATAAAATGGCGAACCATTTTTTCTTAATTTTCAGCTCCGCCCTAATTATTGTGTCGTTTTTCAAACTGAGTACGATTGTATCTATGCCATTTTCTCAGCATTGGCACCTTTCGGGACCATGTGCCAAAGCAATTTTTCTCCACAAGTCTCGAAGAAATTTTTGCAAATAATTCTTATTGAATGGCTGCAGAGGCCTTTAACGGTACGCGCATCGGCAATCATGCAATATTTCGAACGGCTTGTGCAGTCATTTTTTTGTGATCGGGCGATTTTTTCAGACATTTTAAGGCATCAAACACAAATATTTGAGACATATTTCATATATTTGCAATTTGCCGTTACGCGTGACCCATTCCTTACAAATTTTGGACGCACAATCTTTCCCCCTCTAAACAATGTTTTGCTCGACCAATTTTTTTAAATAAATTCATAATTTATGCAATTATTCATTCCACAGATCTAATTAAGTTAATATAACTACTTTTTACGCTTTTTAAATTCAACATTTTTCATTTATGATACAATTTCGCTTTTGATTCTATTATTTTGTCACTAAGCACGAGGCACGCTATTTACAGTTTTTAAATTACAGTTAACTGTAAAACTCGGCAATCCTATCTTTTTCTCTTTTTTGAAAGTACATATTATTGCCTTTGTTATTATGCAGAAAAGTTACTACATAGATGAAAAATTTCAAAAAAATTATGATATTGTTTCAAAGCAACACCTTTGATTCTATTTTATTGTCCATAACTGTATATGTATGTACGTTCAATAATACATACACAAAATGTATCAAAAAAATGTTGCCACCTTTTTGAAAAGTTAATTAAGTTTGTACAAGTTAGTGAACAAAATGTATATTATAAATGCTAATTTTCTCAACATTTAATAAATATTAGACAAAAAATATTTAATAGCGTTGCCACATGTGTGAAATATAAATTAAACTTCATTAAGTTAGTGTACAATATATTTTAATTCGTAAAAGTCTGAAATATACCTTCAATAATATTTATAAAAAAATTATCTAAACGGTGTTGCCACATGTCTGGAAAATAAATTAAATTCCATTAAGTTAGTGGACTATATATTTTAATTCGTAAATTTCTGAATTATATGTTTAATAATGCTTAGGCAAAAACCTACATAAATAGTGTTGCCATATATTTGTCCATTATTCCAATTTGGTTACTAAACTAACTATTGTTATTCGGCAGAACTTTGGGCTTGGGAATTGTGAAACGAAAATTCCTGCATTTTCAGAAAAATTAAATACGGTAAATTTAGGTTTTATTGCAAACTTTCAGGAACTTAATTTAGAAAAGAGTAACGAAATTCAATTCCAATTTCTGCAGGATGAGTGATTTTATAGAAAGTTTGGAAGCAATAAAAATTGCGCAGGTTCAACTATAAAGAATACAAAATACGAGGTTCAACAACGGAGAATACTCGTAACCTAATTCGATCAATTTTTCCGTCGAAGCAGGGCTAAGTCGGTACCTTGTCGTGGTGGAATCGCATTTTTTCCTCAAATTGTACTGTCCTTTCTGAAATTTAGCGTCGAGACGTTCCAATAATTTGACATACATAGTAGAGTTCTAGGATCGGTTTGCCTTTCTTCGTTACACCTTGCGAATCCTAGTATAATATAATCTATCAGATGGAGAGGATTCCTTTCATCTCTTTGAATCTACTTTCACAGGATTAAGTCCACTTTTTCGCCTGTTTCTTGACCTCTGGCGTGTATTATTTTATGGATCCAAGCCTCGAAACGACGAAGAACGTTGCTTACACCACTATAAAGTCGACGCCCTTGCGTTAGGAATTTGGCTTACTTTTTAACGTACCAAATTAAAGAACTTCGGTTATAAATATTAGAATGAATAATATTCCGCCTCTTGAATAAATCGCTATAATTTATGTTAAAAAATATTCTTATTAATTTTTATAGAATTTTTTATTTCACTAAAAATGTATTATTATAATTTGACGCAATTCGCAAAACTAAGAGCAATTCATTGTCTGCCGATAGTCAATTTCCGTACTTGCCAAGTAGTAATCTGTAGAACCGCCATAGGATACTTCCGCCACTTACTTACTACTCATATTATTAGCAACTAATGTAAATGGTTCATAAGTAATTTTACTTGTAATTTTGTGTGAAACTTTTAAAAGCCATTTCTTGCCTCGGCAATTTCGAGCAACTTAAAATTGCATCCAATGCACTAAAAACGCTTCAAGCGCAATGAAATGGACGAACAGGATGCGCAAACTTTTGATGACACGCGAACTCCATTACTTGTGAGTGTTAATTAGAAGCTATCGAAAACAGCGCTATTTTTGAAAGTTAGCGACAAAGCGAAGGAAGGTGCTTTACACAATTTGATACTGTTATACACTTACATATAGTTACATATATAGTACATACTTTTCGACGTAATACGAGTACTGTCGCATATAGTAATTCTGATGGATTTTTTACTGTCGAAATACTGGAACGTGTTGACTTCATTTAAACTTAAATACGTTTTTTTTTTTGCGTTTTAGCGGAATTTATTGTAAATCGAGGAATTTCGATAGTAAAACTTAGGAATATTTGGGGTGATTAAAATTGAAATGAAGAGTCTTGATAACAGATCCAATCCTAATAAACACAATGATTTCAGTCTGTCTGCAGCCGTTGTACTGTGTTCTTGACGTTGGTTGCGCTGGTTAAGGAACATAATTCTTGGTGGTCATACGAGGTGTGTACAAAAAGTATCGCGAATTTTGTGTTTTTTCAAAAATTATTTATTTGTTCATGAATATCTATTTTGTCCCCTTCAAAGTAATCCCCATGAGATATTATACACTGGTGCCAACGTTTTTTCCAATCTTCGAAGCACTTCAAAAAATAATTTTTTTTAATCTTCTTCAGCTCCTCCTTCGATGCCGTCTTTATCTCGTCAAGAGAAGCGTAACGTCGTCCTTTCATGTGCCTCTTCAGTTTAGGGAACAAGAAAAAGTCACAGGGGGCAGATCTGGGGAATACGGTGGCTGCGGCATCATTAGTGTGTTGTTTTTAGCCAAAAAGTCGCGCACAAGAAACGATGTGTCGTGGTGCAAAAGCCAATTTTTGTTCTTCCACAAATCCGGACGTTTCTGGCGGATTGCTTCACGCAAATTGCGCATAACTTGCAGGTGATATTCCTTATTGACCGTTCTTCCCTGTGGCAAGAACTCATGATGCACCACGCCCCTGCAATCGAAGAAAACTGTCAGTTACGATTCGCGATACTTTTTGAACACACCTCGTATATCTTGCTTATTGCCTTCTCTATTCAAGAGGTCACGGTTGTCATGGTTATATTGAGTAAGAACTTAATGAAAATCAGTGACCAAATTCCGGAATATTTTGAGTGGAGTAAAGCAGAATAAAAACTGAAAAATGGGTTGGAGTTAAATACGAGTATAATAAAGTAATGCAGAGTAAAGTAGAGTAAAGTAAAGAGTAGAGAGAAGTATAGTAAAGCGGAATCAAGTAGAATAGATTATTTTCCCTCTATGAAGAAGAACATGCATTCGAATCGAACATGCGATAACTCTCTAACGAAGATCATAAGCTATTTGATTTATATCAACGCTTGTTTAGGACACCATTTTTACAGACGAGGGACTGATGAACTTTACACTACTCGCATATGAAGAGAGTAGAAAACGTTTCATTTAATATATCGTTAAAACCAGTTTTTGTGCTTTGTCCGGTAATAGAAGAGTTATCTAAAGAAAGAAGGGGAATAGGTTTCTATTTATTTCTCCACTTTACTCTCGCAACATATTGCCACAAAATACATATGTATAATAACTTTGTTCACAACCTCTTGTTCGTTTCATTTAAAACTCTTTCAAATGTTGGCCGCGGTTACGTCTGATAATCCATCCATTAAGTCCAATTTTCGAGGACTTGTTCGGGCATTGAACCGAAGCGGGATTGTTCGCATTGACTTTAGAATTGTTGTCATATCACACGATCTTGGTGGACAATCGACTGGTCCAAAACGTGAAATTATCTTCTCACCGAAGTGTCCTCTCAATAAATTCATTGATTGGTGCGATGTGTGGGAAGTGGCGCCGTCTTGTTGAAACCAAATGGCGCCGAGATCACGAGCTTAAATTTGAGGCATCAAATAGTCGATTATCATGGCGCGATAATAGTTGTTGATGTTGTTGAAGCGGCAGAAAAAATTCCTGAAGTAATATCGTGGCGTGATACCGAGTTAACAGTCCTTGGCCGGCTAGAAATCCGGGTCTGTTTCGGTTACTTATACCCGATAGTTGTCGGAACGGCGTGGCAATGGTCGCCATTGACGGTTACGTTCTCACCGACATCATTGTTGAAAAATGTGGGCCGATGATTCCACCGGCTCACAAACCATACCAAACCGTCGTGTTTTCTAAATAATTGGACTCTCCACGGTCTTCGTGAACCGCAGCGGCTATGTGCTGGACGTGGTCTACTCGGTCGAATATTATCTAACAATGAAAGCTGGGCCTCAAATACCGAATACTAAGCTCAGTAGTACGCGAAACACATTCTTTAAAGACCGTGAATTTTCATAATAAAGTTGAACGATATCTTGGCTATATCGGTTAGTGAACGTATCACATTGGTTGACCACCGCTTCTTCTGAAACCTAGGTGATCTATATACCAATAGCAACTGTATAAATTCACGAACTGGACTCTTTAAAAATAATGTATGAATATGAAAATACACTTCCTCGCTATTCTGCTTCAAACCGTAGTAGCTCGCATTTTTTGCTGTTGCAAGCATTATTCGCCACGAAAAAGTTAAACCGACAAACTTCTAGAACGAGAATCAACTCTAACAATAAACTATTGTGTACAAATTTAATATTTGGTCGCCAAAGCAGCTGAGCGGGCATTTTAATCCTATTTATTAAATATCAGTCATTGCAATTTTGCGCACGAATTTCCCACATTTTGTGCGCCTCGGGATGTGTCTTTTAGTTTTTGGGAAGAAAAACGGGCTGAAGTGAATAAAAACACTTCCGGTCCAGGTGATACTACGGTATTTCAATATTTTATTCTGTACACAGTTTGCTTACGTTTGTTTGGTTGAAATGAAAACAAGCAAACAACACTAAACCGGCCCAACTCGCTTGGTGTGGACAAGAACCAAGAAGCGAAAGAAGGCGATTGTTTATTATTCATTTATGCATTTCTGGACGTTGCATGTTTTTGGCTCAGCTAGAGTCAGAAAGCAAAACTAGCAATTGCAGGTTGTGGTCGAAGCGAGAGCGTGTTTGGAAGTCAACACACCTGTAAATTCATAAATATGCGAATGGTAACCCGAGTGAGAGAGTAAGGTGGCTAGTTCGGTACTAGTAAACTTGTGGGAAAACAAAATTTAATAATAAGTTTTAAACGTGTTTTTCTAAGACCAACCAGGACTTGGATAATGCGCAGATATGCTTTGAATCATAGCCGATACATCATGTGATTGACTCTTAATTCTTCCTTTGAGAACATTTCAAAGAAAAATGTTTATTAAAGGAGGTCGCTAATACGTGGTTCAAAGTCTAGATAACGCAACTCTATTGCCTTACATTTTTTGATCTTCCATCAGTGAAGACAGTTTCCGAATTATCGATATGAAAGATCTAAATAATGTCCCCGTTATTTGGATTCCCTTAGATTAGTTAAAAACCAACATCGTACCGATTCCATGACGACGGCAAGTGAGATCTCCGAGGTTAGATCTCCGAAAGTACAGCCCTTGGCCAAATAAAATCCGGTCAATTCCGGTAAGGTAGAACCGGCTGTTGTAGGAATTGATAGACGGCAAGTTGAAATATCCGCTCGCATCAAAAAAACTTGGTATTCCTTAGTATTCCACGATATCCGTCCTAATATATGGTTCAAGTCCTGAAAAGAGTGAATCAAATTTGACAAAATATTGATAGACTTCAGTGGCAACTAGCATTGTAGATATTGAAGTCTAAAGCCGATTCCTAACAGCTAATTGATTTGGTTAGAAGCATTTCTTATAAGAAAGCCTGTTGTGGAGAGACCGCTATTAGGAACAACATGTATTGGATGGGTATAAAGATGTTTAGCTTGATTTCGATCGTTCAGTTTGTATGACAGCTATATGCCATAGGCAACAATCCTGTGCTAAGTTTTCAGGGGATATTTTGTCTAAGAAAAGTTTTCCATACAAGAACCTGATTTTGATATATATTCTACAGTGTTCCGATAATTTCGCTTACGATAAATGAGCAGCACATAAGGTTTCTTTTTCGTTTGGTATTGATCACAAGAGAAATCGTTCCCATGTCCTGCGTATTGGGAATAGTGGTAGTTAACCTCTCTATGGACTACGTATTTATCGTGTACTTCCTCCCAATATCTCTCCTTCCTTTTTATACTCTCGCAACAAAGTTGCTAAAGAGAGTATTATAGTTTTGTTCACATACCGGTTGTTTGTAAGTCCTAAAACTAAAAGAGTCAGATATAGGGTTATATGTATATACCAAAGTGATAAGGGTGACGAGTAGAGGTGAAATCCGGATGTCTACCTGTCTGTCCGTCCGTCCGTCCGTGCAAGCTGTAACTTGAGTAAAAATTGAGATATCATGATGAAACTTGGTACACGTATTTCTTGGCTCCATAAGGAGGTTAAGTTCGAAGATGGGCAAAATCGGCCCACTCCCACGCCCACAAATTGGCGAAAACCGAAAACTTATAAAGTATCATAACTACGCCATAAATAAAGATATTAAAGTGAAATTTGGCACAAAGGATCGCATTAGGAAGAGGAGTATTTGGACGTAATTTTTTTTGGAAAAGTAGGCGTGGCCCCGCCCCCTACTAAGTTTTTTGTACATATCTCGGAAACTACTATAGCTATGTCAACCAAACTCTACAGAGTCGTTTCCTTCAGGCATTTCCATATACAGTTCAAGAATGGAAGAAATCGGATAATAACCACGCCCACCTCCCATGCAAAGGTTATGTTGAAAATCACTAAAAGTGCGATAACCGACTAACAAAAAACGTCAGGAACACTAAATTTTACGGAAGAAGTGGCAGAAGGAAGCTGCAAATTGAAAATGGGCGTGGCGTCGCCCACTTATGGACAAAAAACCATATCTCGAAACTACTTTACCGATTTCAATGAAATTCGGTATATAATATTTTCTTAGCACCCTGATGACATGTACGAAATATGGGTGAAATCGGTTCACAACCACGCCTTCTTCCAATATAACGCTATTTTGAATTCCATCTGATGTCTTCTCTGTATAATATATACATTAGGAACCAATGATGATAGCGGAATAAAACTTTACACAAATACGGTATTTGAGCTGAGGTATCCCTTGTGGAAAAATTGTCGTGATCGGACTATAACTTCACAACTTCAAGGTCCCTGATATCGAACACGAAGAACTCAGTGCCTAACCTAACCTAATTTTTCACCGAAAATATCGGTAAATCTCTCAGAATTTAATTCTAATTAATTTTACAGCAAAATAAAAAAAAATATGTAAATGGCGGATAATGAAATCTCGATTATCACTTTATCATGCGAGAGTATAAAATGTTTGGTGACACCCGAACTTAGCCCTTCCTTACTTGTTATTTTTATTTTTCGTTTCTTTATTTTTATTTTTATCTTTATCTTTATCTTTATCTTTATCTTTATCTTTATCTTTATCTTTATCTTTATCTTTATCTTTATCTTTATCTTTATCTTTATCTTTATCTTTATCTTTATCTTTATCTTTATCTTTATCTTTATCTTTATCTTTATCTTTATCTTTATCTTTATCTTTATCTTTATCTTTATCTTTATTTTTATCTTTATCTTTATCTTTGGGGGTGTCCACTTCTTTGGTAGAAAAAATTGAGTCTTATTCTCCTTGGTAACCCAACTAGTTCCGAGCTAGTGCTTCTCTATGCAGGGCTATGCGTTAAACCTGCGTTTGCAGAATCTTTTGTCCAGCATTCTTTCACTTACAAGTACAACAAATGCTGATTCTGTAGATATTTACATATTTTATACGGTTCGCATGCAGGGTTGCTAATGTCTTTGTGTGTTTAGTATTTTGTGCGCTTGCAATGTGAGTTTTCCAACTTCAGTGTTTGCTATAGTAATTTGTGGTTGTGGTTAACGGAGTACCATCTATCTTCAACCAACTCCGCTGCCGGGGCACCTATTTATTGCTTGTCGCCATGGGCATTTGGGAAAATTCGCCAACGGTGTGAAATCTGCGCCAAAGGAAGCTTAAACGAAGCATGCCCTCAAGTATGTAAACATTGCCGAAAATTACACAAAAGGCAATACTCCCGCTCGTTATGCTAACCAGTTGGGCAATTGCCTTGCACACGTAAATATATACATACATATAGGCGCGTGTTTGTCGGCTTTCTCGGGCGTAGACTCGACGTTGTTTCATTTCTTGCATTTATTTGCTGACTTTAAAGCGCCGAGTGTCCACTTATGTTGGTCGCGAGTGCGAATCAGTTGGAGAGCCACACGCCATGTTGAGTTTTATGCGCGCAATATCGAAAACTGTCTAGACGCCTGAAAATATGCTAATAAGCTGTGTATAACTGACAAGTGACAATTGTAGCTGGCGTCGCATATGCAAATGCCAATCACCATTGACCTTGCCTATAAATGTTTTTATCGCGCATACTTACATTGGTTATGACAAGGAGATAAGCTTGTACACAAAAAGGTAATGGGTTAATACAAGTAAAAATACAATATTGGGGAGTACCAACACAAAATTGAAATTCCTTGAGGTATGTAACTTGGCTAACTTACTTGAGTGTTGCCGTGCGGAGAAAACTATAAGTGTCATTTCGGATAAACTGATTAGAAGGGATTGTGAATTTTTGCCTCTTTTGGAGTCCTCTTTGAGATTTTATGACGTTGTTGATTTGCAGCGTGGTGATCGATTCATCCGAAAGTTCAGCTTTAACTCATATTTTATATATATGTAATATTGTTATAATGTTCTTTAAACGAATGCTGCCTATGGTACGGAGGATTTGTGAATTTATGGACCGATTTTTCTAAGAGAATTTTGTTTAGTGACGAAGAACACTTTCAGTTGAATGGGAACCTGGTAGAAAATTGTCGCACTAGCCACTGTTGAGTCGGCGTTCATCTATGATATATGACTTTTACGTATCGAAATCAGAGAACGTGGACGACCTTTGGTTCCAACAGGACCGCACAATCAAACTATTCAAGCAAATTTTAGGTGCGTCCCGTTGTTACTGACATACGACCGCAAGTGCTGGAAAAATTGGTCGAAAACTGAGCCTCTTGTATGGAAATTATTCGAGCCAGCCGCGGCAGTCAGGTTAATCTTTGCGATACCAGATGGAGTTCAGTTGCTAAGTCCAAGAGAAGTAGTCATCCTTTAGAATGCCTGCGCTTGACGCGAATTTTAACAGACTCTCGGCCTCACTATCGATACCTCCTGTATTATACCGTGTAGTCTTTCCAATGCGGGACAAGTACACAAGAGTTACTTCAATGGTTTCCTGGTGCCCTTCTCTAGATATTTCCTGCAGTCTTCTCGTTCTGTCAGCCCTATCCTGCGAGTACCTGTATGTGACGCCACCAGACAGTGACCAGTTAGTATTCCCATCATGTTCTTACAGCCTCTTCTGTCGAGTGCCATGATTTTCACAGCTTTACACCCATGTAGTTCGGTCCATCGTGGTTTTATTTTCTTTACCATTTTCTGTCGAGATCGTTTTATAGACAATGCATTGGTTTCCCAATGTTGATCACTTTTCGGATGTTAGCCGTACACCATTCTTGGTAATCTCCTATTTCATTGCCCTCGATGGCTTTGTGGTCTGGCACCCAGTAAAAGCGAAATTGCTTGCTGCTGACAACACTTCTTCCTGCTGCCCTGTTTCCTAAGACACTTCTGGCGGTTATGCGATACGTGGTTACTGCCTTGATTGCTGCTTGGCTGTCTACGTAATTGTTGACTCTGGAATTACCTGGATGTGCATTAGAGGCTAGTTTCGCGACTTTCGCAATAGCAAAGACCTCAGCTTGAAACATAATGCAGTGGTCTGACAACTAAGAAGGTTACCTTATGCCTAACTGCGGACAGTATATTCCCGCACCAACACCATCGTCCATTTTCGAGCCATCTGTTTAGATGTTTAGAGTGTTGAGCGTAGCTAACATATCTTTCCACCAGATATCTTTTTCTATGATTACTTTGAACCTTCTTTCCCAGTTGAAAAGTGGGATCATAGGGTGTTTGCCCATTCTATTATTCACTGAGCTATGCCCGATGGTTCTATATGTAAATTCTACTACAACCAGAGCCGCCGTCGGAGTAGCTCTTAGAGCTCCTATTAGGTACAACGCAGCGAGCCTCTGAACCATTTCAATTGGTTTTCAGTAGGTGGATTTCCGTACTCCTATCCACCATACTACGAGTACTGCACCGTAGAGCAAAATTGCCTCTAAGATGCATTGCGTCCCTAAAGTGCGCGTCCAAGATTTTCTCTAGCGTCTGGTTGTTCCTACCAGCCATTGGTATGAAAACTACCCTAGCCTCTCTCCATGAGTGTGACACTTAGCTAAACTTCGAGCATTCTCTAAAAATGGCCTTTAGCCATGACACGGTTAGATAGAGCGCATTCTGTAGCATTGCTAGAATGATTCCGTCCGGATGGGGATACTTGTATGGGTCGAGTGAGCTACTCCCTTCGTAGCTAGGACTTACCGCGTCGATTCACCTTTCTTGTGAAACGTATCCTGGCCTTGTGACCTTTTTCGAATCTATCAAATGCCAAGTGAACTTCTTGAACTAAAATATCTATTGCAAAGGCGAAATGACTGAAGACATTTGAAGTGGGCGTGGTTGTAGTACAATTTTTTCTATTTTCAAACTGTGCGAACAAGATGTAATTGTTATTAATCTCGCCAAAGAAACTATAAAGGCAAAACTGTCAACTGGGCAGCCGGATGGCACATATGTACGTAACCAGCCTAGAGGACATGGAGAAAGCTCTGTTAAAAACGCACAGGAGCCGTCTCTGAGGAACAAATACAGGTGCTGGTGGAGTACTTTGGAAGGGAGAATACCATATTCTGATGCACCTAATAAAACTAATGAGGGACAGGCTTCCGCGGGCTTATACTTATTTAAAAAAAATTGTAGAACTGTTCTAGTTATCTTCATACCAAATTAGCGGAGGAACTATTCTTCTCCACACACTGCTCTGTATAATCTGGTTACAAACAATTAGAATGATTTTGTAAACGGAGAAGTGGTACCTACCGACTTTCTTGACTTAGAAAGAGCATTGGACAACACCTCTCATTTCAGTCTACCCGAGCTCTGGAAAGGAGGTAAGTTAATCCAGTTATTATGAGATGGATGGATGCGATTCTCAGAACAAGGATGCCTGAAACCAATATAGGCTAATGTAGTACCCAACTACGTACAACATAGGGATGACCTCAAGAAGGAGTGCAGTTACACTCGCTGAGGTGCCTAATTGCAAATGAGCTTCTCTAATTTCTGTGGCATCCGCTGCCAAAGTTATACGATTGGCATTGTTATTATAGCAAGAGAAGCTTGAGAACACTTTGGATGTACATCATGATAGTTAGACAATGCTCGCAGAAGGAACAGCATCATGGGCATGAAGAGTCTTACTGACAACAGTTGAGAAACAGCTGACGAAAGAGCGGAGCAGCCTCTCAGCATGTGTATGTATCACTAATACCATGTGCACGTGCTCAACCACAGTAGTAATGGTGATTCTCGACCTCACTCCGCTTTGCTAGTCTTGCTTTCATCAAGACGTGGTAAGAACAGAGTACATATTAAGCGCTCAGAAAGAGAATGTCATTGGATAGAGTCTACAATTGCCACTCTTTCCTAGAGACGACATTACCAATAGAACTTACCTTGAAAAGTGATTCTCACCAGGCAGCAAAAATGAATGAGAGAACGCTACCCGCGAAGAGTATCTTTGTGGGAGCATAATGCATTGATGGCTCGAAAATCGCAGATGGTATTGGGGCTGGTATGACGGGAACAGGTACCAAATTGTTACTGCTCTTAGGCAGGCTTCCAGGCATATTCAAGCTGAGGTTTATGCCATTAGCAGATGTTTGGAGTTTATTCTGTAGAAAAACTCTCATTGATAGTCAAGCGGCACTTCAGGCAGAGGCTAGACTGCATTAGGATGCTTAGCAGGGTTGCCACTGAAATTAGGAAATGAAAATGAGTTGGCCAAGGAAAGGAAAGGAAAGGTAAGGAAATAAAATGAAAGGAATAGAAAGAAAATGAACGGAAGGAATGGAAAGGAAAGGAGAGGAAAGGAAAGGAAAGGAAAGGAAAGGAAAGGAAAGGAAAGGAAAGGAAAGGAAAGGAAAGGAAAGGAAAGGAAAGGAAAGGAAAGGAAAGGAAAGGAAAGGAAAGGAAATGAAAGGAAAGGAAAGGAAAAGAAAAGAAAGGAAAAGAAAGAAAAGAAAAGAACAGGAATGGAATGGAAACGATAGGAATAGTAAAGTAAGGAAAGGAAAGGAAAGGAAAGGAAAGGAAAGGAAAGGAAAGGAAAGGAAAGGAAAGGAAAGAAAATAAGCGAAAGTAAAGTAAACATCTAGTTGAAAACGCCTCTTGCGACAGGCGAGGCTGTTTCTAGGAGGCTTCGCTTCAAATGGTTCAAAAAAACTAATTGTTCTAGCCAAATTAAGACAGATTGTGGGATGCTATACAGGTTATTGTAGGCTACGGTGTCATCTACACAGATTATTGTACTGCTCTACGTATCTATGTTGCTTTTGTGGTCAAAGAGCTGCGACACTAGATCACATACTCCGGGATTGTGCCACAATCATTCAAATAAAGGGAGTCGGGCTATCGGAAAAATAATTACGATGAAACAATACATTTTAACCTTTAACTTTATATATATAATCAGACCGTTATGGACCAAATAGTTCCGCAAGCCCACTCAGTATTGTATTTTCACTAAAATCCATGCTATTTACAAAGAACGCCTAAATAGTCTCGAGAGTACTAATTAATTATACTTAAATAACCAGCGCAGTCACGTGCTTTGCTTTACATTTCACATGTTCAGTTGTATGAGTATTAGGTGGGCTTGTATGTATTGTTTGGGTATTCCTCAAGAGATACGCTTGAATTACTTTGTATCACAACTCTATATAATTACATGGAATAACAGTAAGATTTGCATATACAATGTATGTAGAGGCAATTAATATAACATTATTAAATTTGATTCTGTTATGAGATAACTTGATTGTAATCGGTGCTGTTATCAAGGCATACCTAGACCTAGAAATATTCGCGAAAACCTACATACATACATATGTACATACTTATGTCAATGCGTTGTTGGCTGAGCTAATACTTACACAGAATTAGACAATAACTGATTGGGGAAATCCAGTGGTCTCAAACACAACAATTACGCATTCACGGAAATGTGCGATTTCATTTATTTATGTGCACCCCGACGCCAGCAGAAGTAATTGCATGAGCTACATAGCTATTACGGACTTGTAAAAGCATTTTCTTATCATTTCATCTGTTTACATTTGACGTGTGAATGCAAACCCGCCCACTCAGTAGACGCCACCTCCGCACAGACATATTAACAGACTTACACACCTGCATATGCAAGCTTATATTTACATGTACACATACTTATATATATTTAAATACTTACATACTTACAAACAACCCCTTCAGTGCATGTTGTTGTTATGGCACAAGTGTAAGCATTTGTTATTGCAATTTTAGTGAAACTATTCACTAAACAAATATGCAAATAAGCCAATGAACTTAGCAAGCGTTCTGCTTCCAGGCGATTTTCCTACAGGGTTTAATTAAGTGATGCGTTTATATATACACAGTCATGCATATAAATCACTTTCGATATTCTCGGTTTAATTAGTCGAAGACGAGCAGTGGTTTGGCCTACAGCAAAGCGCAAATGATAAACATAACAGTACAAAGCGCATATAAATAATAGCAGATTGTGTGAATTCAATTTGGAGCAGCTTAAATTGGCTTAAAGTCATACAAACCGTTACTTTACATAATATCTCACGCATAATGTTGTGTCGGAGGAAAGTCAAGTTGTTGTTGCTGCATTCTTTGGTGCTAATCAATATGATCTTGATCATGAAGATACGCTGTCCGCCCGGGAAAGGCCTGTTTCTGGGCACTTGCAGGCCGTATGTGTAGCCAGTGGTGGTGAAGGTGCAAGAAAATACAAGAAAACAAATCATCATGCACACATTCTACCACCCTGAGGGAGCAGGGCTGGTTTCATCCACTCTAAGGCTGTTTCACATGTCATTGTTGTTTCTATACATAAATGTCCACATAAGTGCCAAAGAAAGTATTATTTTTTAGAAAGACTGAACTATTGTTATATTTATGTTGTTATGTGTTAAGATTTTATTAATAAAAATAAAGAAAAAAAAATAAACAAGTAAATTAATAAAAAATACATTATAATATTGTTATCAATTGTGAAATGTTTTTATATTACACAAGCATGTATGATCCAAGTAGAGGTACTTTTTTCGATGGCCTTCTTTTGACAGATCACGTGTGAGTCGTGTCAAGCTGTCATGTTATTTTTGTTCAATATTGTTTGACATTTCATCACGGAAAGAACAGCGTTTACATTCCGTTCAACTTTATGACGAAAATTCACGTTCTGTAAAGAATGTCTTACGGCGCTTCGCTCAACTTATGGTCAATCGGCCTATTAAGCGTACTATTCACAACACCATCTATCTATCTGGGTACCCAGCATTCATCATTGAATAATATTCGACTACGTCCCACACGCAGTGAAGAAAATATAGCAACCGTAACTGAGAGTGTACGGAAGGACCGTGGAGAGTCCATACGGCGCTCTTCGCAACAACTCGCACGAACGTATGGAACCACCTCACGTATTTAATATCGATATCTTATGTTGAACACGTTCAAAATACAGCTTGTGCAAAAATTGAGGTCGATCGATCTCCTCAATGGATATGGCTTCGATATATGAACTCTTGCAAAGTTCCAAGACGATCCGACGTTTTTTTTGCCAAATTTTGTTCAACAAATGAGGCCCATTTCTGGCGCAAAAGATGGAAAATTTTATAGTATGAGGAGGACGGGGGCTCCCTCAAAACAAAACCAAAAATGGACGTTGATAAGAAATAAAATCGGGCTGCGACATAAGCCCAAACATCCGCGGGAGAAGTGGCTGCTATCAGCTCTGCTGTAAAGGAAGCAGTTCACAGAGGTTGTGATGCCACTTCCAAACCCACCACAATGTACTATATAGGTGCTACAACCCAAGAATACTCAGACCTTGAAGGCGTTGAAGGCGTCAACAGCACAGAGGATACGCTCTCCGGAGGAAGCCAAAAGTGCTAAATCGGCGATATAGAATAGGCCAAGCGTTAATCCCAGCAATGAGGGGTTGAAAGCACAATCAATCTTTAAAGCGGCGGTGAAAGTACTGAAAAGCTCAGCTGCATAGCCCGAGAGAACGAAGTAGGAGAAGGAAAAGTTGATTTTGGCTGTAAAAATGGAGGAAAGCCAAGCAATTTATATCCACTGATACAATTCTTAAACGATTCGTAAAGCGATAGAGATGAAACTGCTTCTGTTAAACTTCTTCCCAATTCAGAGAGGATCGGCTACGATGCGGCTTTGGTTTAGGAACCATGGATTGCCTCGAGAAACCTGATATCTGGATTAAAATCACCAACATACTTTACAAACTTTCTTTGTGCAAAATTCAAGGGGAGAACAGTCATACAGGTAAAGAAAAGTATACATTCATAATTGATCTAAATTAATCGATACATGCAGAAAGTACAGAGAATTAGGCTTTCGAAAGGCACTGGCACACCTCTTAAGCCTCTGGGCAGCATTATATAGAACTCAACATTATCTAGGAACTTTGGAACTCAAGGGACTAGACGCGGTAACAAACTACATCTGTCATTATTAAAGACCAGTAGGTCTATGTATGGCGTAACAGCTGACTGGTGTAACTTAGCCTAACCTAATCCACCTGTTAAAAATATATTTTATGTAGTGTAAGAGATTCTTTGGAACGTGGTTTGTTTTTGTTGCTTGAAATGTTACTTTAATGTCTCTGTTGATTTCATTTGCAAAAACTTTTTTATAAGAATCACGAATTTATTCCAGATATCGAACTTCAACTTAAGTTAGTGACAATTTGGATGCATTCCAAGGCAAGTTACCAGAAAGGCAAGCAAAATTTTCGACCGATTATCCAAATAACCCAGCGAATTGGGTATATTACCTGAAATGCTTCGAAATAACAATGGTGAACATAACTTAACCTCAACCAGCCTCACCTAACCTCACCTAACATAACTGTTATTAAAGTTGTAGACAAAAAAATTCTATCGAATCAAACCAATTTGCTTCGTTTAAGCAATTATTGCTAAGACTAACTACATGCCATTGTTGTTTTTGCTCTGCAGCTCACATTCATAACTGTTTTTTTTTCTTTCTCTTAATTCAATTTGCGCATGAAATTGGCTAACATTTGCAATTTCCTGGAGCAAAATATTCGTCAGCTTTCAACTAACGAAACGAATGTGATTATGGAACGATTAAAAGGTTGCTGCCACGCACATACTCACTCCTATATACTTCTTTGTGTTTTTGTATGCATATGAACATATACATATATTTGTAAAATAGTGCTGTTCACCCATAACACTAGTTTTCTATGAAAGATTGACAAGAAAGAGGTTCTGTTTTATTCGAAAATTTGCAGAGTTCACAGAAATATAGATATATATACTAAGCAGAAGGAAATATGTATATAAGAGAAAGTGATGTACTAGAGTGAAATTGCATGTTCGATACCTGGAAGAGGTAATATGAATATTAATTGACCCCGGAAGCCTTTCCTTGCTACGTTTGGTAACAGCGTTTTACCTAGATAACAAGAATGGAGAGACTTGTTCCAACCAGTTCGGCGAATTTTCTCCTTTTTGTCAGTAAAAATCTTTTCAGGGAACTAGTAGGTGCGGTTATGAACTATTTCGATTATTCTCCGAAAGGCTTCGTAGAAATCAATGTGTTTGACAGTAACTTTGTAATATCTTGCAGAGTTTACACTTCTGAGGGATAGTAATTACATATTAAAATATGTTCAAGTTAAAGCCTCACAAATTACTTAGAAACACAGAAAGAACATTCATTTCGAGGTTCCTTATTTTTTTAAAAACACAGAAATTTAATAGGGAATGTTGATTATCATTCGAAAGAACATTCATTGGCATTTATTTTTTGAAAAATATCTCTTTCAAATTTTGGCCGCGGCTACGTCTGAGATGGTCCATCCATTGAGCCACATTTTTGACGACTCGTTCGAACATTTCGACTAGTAACTGGTCTGAATCGAAGCGGGGTTGTCCGCATAGACTTTAGACTTTATATAAAGTCATAATAATAAAGTTCATATTTCGAACGCAAGCTCAGTTTTTGGAAGTTTATTTTTTGTACTTTTTACTTCTATCTATAAGTTAGGTTAGGTTAAGTCGTAGGGTAAACTCCTAAGGGTGGCTTAGCAGGTCTTAATACAATGACGAAGCATTTTAAGCTTACTACAAATGTATTAAGTCTTTTAATATCAATCCCAGCCACTTCGTTAGGTTCACCAAAGGTGGATTTACTGAGATATTTCAATCTCAGTTTGGCAAAAGCCGCGCAATAGAGGAAGAAGTGACAATATCATTCCATTTCACCTTCATCCAAACTACTAATGAGCAACAGGCAGAATATTTAACAACGAGCAGTCAGAACAACCATAGAGGCGGCGAAATTGAGTTTGCTAAGAGCTAGTAGTTCAGGGAACATCTTACGATTCACTCTAGACCAGTAGGACCTTGCAGTCCCTTAAGTTCTGGTTGTTGACCAGCGCTTGCTGAAAACCGACTCGTTTTCAATCGGATGAAATTGCGGAATCAGAGTCCTTCCTAGTAAACTCATCACTTTTGTAATTTCTGCCGAATCCACTGTGACCGGTCAAGCATACAAGTCTAATATGGAAGAACCTTGAAGCTTTTGCTAAATCCACTCCTTGAGCACAGTGAGCGAGCTCAAAGTCAATATAGCAGCTTAGCCGTGGGTCTATCTAAATAATTTTGTTCTTCAACGTAGCCATTAAATCAAAAGTAAGCTTCTTCACGAACAAAATCTTCTTGCGAAAATCGAGATCATGGCTAACTCGGATCTTGGACCTATTCATTGAACTTGTGATATTCGGTCAGCTTCAAATCTTGTACTAGTTTTATTTTGTAAGCCCACAAACTAAGATCCATCTGCGAAATCCTCCATAAAGCTGATGGCCACAGCTCCAATAGTTGCGGGCGACGTCGAATAGACTTATTCGGGTTTTCTTTGATAATCCACTCTACAACCGCAATAGACGTTGTGCACGATTTTCATACCTTGTTCCAAATTAAGACTGTTCATTATGAAATGACAAATCAAACTGAGAAGAAATCAAGTGACGGCTGTCAAAAAGTCTTATGGTCAAGAAACGCTTAGGAAACACCCGTTACCCTTCAGAAGCTTTAGCCAAAGGCAAAAGCCTTTATGACTGATTTCCCTAATAGGTCAGTAAAAATAATTCCCATGTCATGGTTGTAGCCAGTTCTGAAAAGGCTGCAGTTTTCATCTTGATGATCGCAGAGCAAACCGTATACCAAACTGGTTAGTTTATTAGCATCTCAGTGCCCAGAAGAAGAAAGCTCTAATTATAAGATCTCAAAATGTTCTTTAGAGAATAAGAAGATTTCAAGATTACTGTGGAACCGTTCATTTAAAAGTGCTTAAGAAAATAATGCTTTAGCCGACAAAGTCCTCGTTGGAGTGAAAAATTAAATCAATGACGAATGCCAAATTGACTAAAAGAATGCATTAGCCAATAAGACAACCACACTAGAAATATTTTAAAATATTCACGAATATGCAAAACGCCGAATCATCAGCCGAAGTTGACTGCTAAAACTATTCGACCAACTAATTTAGATGTACGAGAGTATATCCATCAACTCACTTTGGCAACTGACGACGTTTGAGCAGCCGCTCGCTCTCAGCGTGTGCCAAAAAAGTTACACGAAAGAAAAGAAAAAAGCACGCTGGAAGCGAAACAAAGTAAAAAGTGCAAAGACATGCAAATCTAGTGCAACATTTTTGACTATTTTAATTAAGATAGAACGAGCGCACGGATATGTGGGTTAAGGCTGTGGCACTGCTGCGCCCTAGTGCCACTGCGGGCGCTGAGCGGGCGTCCGCAACGTGGCGCGGGCTGTTGGACGTTGTAAATTGTGTGCAGCAGTAATAACTGCATCGGTCCTTGCAACAACTTATGACAAATGACGATTATAATTTGCAAATTGCTTTTCAGTGTCCTTCTGCCACGTCTAATGCTCCATCGCTCTAGCCGAACCCGACCCTTTGTTGCGCCTGCTGTGCTGTTGGTAACGCTGCTGTTACCGCTAATGGAGAGGGCGGCACGTTGTAATATTTTTTCTCTTCTTTGGACGTGTTGGAATATTTAGTTGTCTTTTATGCTTTCTTTTTCATTTCGGTTCGAAGTGAGAGGCGCCACAATTAAGCGTATACAATGGATTTCTACTGGCGCGTCGTGTTTAGAAGACTTATGTGGGCCTAAATGCCGTTGGATGAACTACAAAGAGTCGCAAAGCCGCCTGCTTGATCGAATGCCGTGCGTCGCGAGCTCAGCAGCCGCAAATGCAAATCTAGAAGCCACTGTCTTACATTTTCCAGCTTTTTTTCGCTGTGGTAGTTGCATGCAACTTTCATCGGCAAAGCAAATGAGCTGAAAGTGTCAGTCTAATTTAATTAAAATGCAATGAAAATTTGTTGAGTCTTACCAAAATGAATATTCAGTCGGCATTACTGCAACGCACAGGCAGCGTGCAATGTGTGGCATGTCACCCGCTCCATCATTTATGTATCACTTTATCCATTGGCTGTGGCAACTTCATGTTGCCCTTGCAAATGGCTCCAGGCGTCCTATACGAAGTGGCGAGGTTGCCAGTGTGCTGTTGCGGTCGGCGGAAAATGTGCAATCGCTTGGAATCCGAAGGTATTTATGTGTGAGTGTGTGTGTGTCCTGGTAAATCTTTTCACATGCCACCTAGTCTGCATTCTAACTGTTGCAGCTGGATAACCACAGTCGCTTGGTTGGCTCTGCTGACCGACACGCCTTCACTCCTCTCAATTGAATATTAATTAATATATATATGAGTGCATATTTGCATACCAATCGCCTCTGTCATGTAATGTAAGGAAAAAGTACCGTTACAGTGTGTTGTTGTGCGAAAATTTTCAGCAAATTGGCAATATTTCTGTGATTTCGGACTGATTTTTGACCAGACTATCAAAATCAGTATATTCACCATTTGGAGGTAAGGAAAAAGTTTAGACCTGTATGTCATCCGAGTTTGGTACCTCTTCATATTAGCATCTGCGAGATGTTCTTCTTTGAGTGAATGAAATGTCTCGCTTTTTGAGTCAAAGGTAGAGTATTAAGCCTAGTTGGAGGGCGGAAATAGATTTCTGAAGTTATGAGGGCTTAGGATAGCTTTCTATCGATTTCATATAGTGAAAGCATATTACATGGAGATGAAGACCCCGATTCCCCAAACGATTACGATCAAGCGGACGTTCCATTGCTCGACCATGAAGATAAATAGTAATTACCCGTTTGAAGAACAACAAAGCCGATGGATTGCCGGCCCAGCAATTCAAATATAGCGGCGGAGAATTGATAAGAAGCATGCAAAGGTGTCTTTGTATAATATGGTCGGACAAAAGCTTGTCCAACGAAGGGAATTCAAGTGTGATCTGCCAATCCACAAAATGGCAGACCCCACAATCGGCGCTAATTATCGTGGGATAAGCCTCCTCAACATCGCATATAAGGTTCTATCGAGCGAACTGTGTGAAAGATTAAAGCACACCGCCAATAAACTGATTGGACCTTATGAGTGTGGCTTTAGACCTGGAAAATCAACAACTGATCATTGCGCATCCACAAGCGCCAAATCTTGGAAAATACCCATTGACGTTGAGGAATACCAAAAACTCCGTCAGGATCGAGAAGGAGCTCTTCGAACCGTTAGCCAAACGAAGTTTTAAACACGGGCGACTTCCAATCGGACGACTTCTTTAATCCACTCCTCGAGAAAACAATTGGAGCTGCAGAGCTGAATAGAGAGGGAACAATCTTTTATTATAGTGTACAGCTGCTGACGTACCCCGATGCTATTGGAATCTAGCTAATTGTTCTGGTAGTAAACGAGGTCAAGAAGAAATACTCTCTCACTCTCACTCACGACTTGGCTTGGCTTGTGGTATTCTCATCAAGATATCTCAAATATTAACGGAGAATTAAATTGTAAAACCAACCGGAGGGGTAAGCACATAATTTTTCGATAGACGATCTATATGTGGATCAGATTTGATACATATTTGATATAGGAAGTAGGCGAAGTTGTGGTTCGATTCCAGGTTACTTTCGACCTTTACCAAAAGAGCTCACTGGTATCTTAAGTTCATCTGGAATCGATATGTTAGGTCCGGTTCGATGGCTGATCCAGAGATCCCGATTGGACTATTACATGAAGTTTTTGGGCAGCCAAAAAAAAAATGTGGACGATACAAACTGGGAGTTTAATTTATATTCCCACCAGCTCGGGGGTTATCTGAAATTGTGGGCTACCAAGTGTACAAGCCTTGATCACGCAAATGCGCGACGATCAAGATAGAAGTGTTCAGATATTCCCGCTAAGTCTTCTTCCATACAGCTTCTGAAGCTGGCATTCGATAATATTCCCAACCTTACAGAGTGGACATTGATATATCAATGGTCTCTTAGCATACCCAAAACTAGGAAGATGATACCCTAAGTGAGATATTTTACGATAAATCTGTTGCCAAAATGATCTTGTTACAGCACATAAGCTGATGGTAGCTCAGTGCAGGCCAAGCTCCCCTGAAGCCCCGCTGTCCAGTAGTATAGCACACGAGCGGAGTGAGGCAGCGACCTTTTGCCATTACACTGATGGCTGCGCTAGACAGCCTTTTTTCTTACCTCTTCAGTTCACAGTTAATTGCGATACCGTTGTGGCCTGGCACCCATATCAATCTTATCACAAAATGACTCGATGTCATTTATGACGAGGTTAGGCATTCCTTAACCAGCCTTTAAAACACGTTTAGTGAGCCCAAGGCTAGCATTGCCGTCTTGTTAACTTCTCTGAAGAAGACTGTAATAGTCAACGAGTCTGAAACATATAGTGATAGATAGTTCCCAACATCCGTTAAGAAGCACACTGTCCAACGGCTTCCTTACCCACATTAAATGGCCTCGCAGGTATGTGGGTAGAGAAATAGCCGCCAGAGTTGGGTTTTGCGTTTCCTGATCCGAAAAATACGGCATGAAGTTAAAATGTGTGGGGATTTTCTAATTTCTTTAACTAGAAACTCAGATTCCCTGAATCTGCAGGAAGCAAATTTTGCAGTCATACATGCAGTTTGGCATTAGGTGCCATGTTTTGTGTGGGCTCCGTCATCGAAAGCCAGAATGCGGAACTTTAATGCACTAAATTCAAGTCTTCCGCTCGGAACAACCGGTTAAGTATTACTTTGTGGGAGGACAAGACATTTAAGACTCCTTTATAACGGTGGACTCTACTGCACAACACATGGTGATGAGCCCCGCTCCTTGAAAGTCTTAAGCTTCCTTGCAAGAGTTGTATTTTATTGGGCGTTCCACCATACAAATACCCCATAGAACATAATGGGCTTGATCATGGTGTCGCAGAGCTCTCGATGAGAGATCACACCTTGAGGCCAGTTATTTTATTTTTACCGCAAATGTTTAAATTTCTTTAAAAAATAATTCGAACTTTTGCTTGAACTTTTGAAGAAGCAAACTCTTCTTTAAATAATATTAAGCTACTTTTATAACACTGTGACATGAGCTGCTTTAACCACTATCCTTGAGTATAAAATGTCATCAATATATACATACATACACCAATCATATACATACAACCACACATATATACACACAACCATGGCAAATATGCTCAGCATCTGGGATAAAGGGAATTTCATTAATACACATTATAGGCGCCTGTGTATGCATGGATGTGTGTCAACGGTGCTTTCTTGTTTGCTTATTTCCCCTTCCTCCCACCCAATCAGACAAGTGCTGCGCTAACGGGTTAAACATCAAAATTCAAAATAATTCCTCGCGCTCCAGCGAACCAGCAGTTGGGCAAAGTAAAGTGGTTGATTGAGGGGATTTTTCCTTTTTAAGTTGAGTGGATTAGTATGTGTGGGAATCGATATACATATATATACATACATATGTATGAGAATCTGTGAGTTCGGTATGCTATAATGAATGCCATTAAAATTACAGCACAAAAGTATTTAAAAAGCAATTTTAAAATGAAAGACATTGGGAAATAATTCGACAAATTATCTGGAATTATGATGTGCCATTTGATCCATTAAATATTTACAAATTTACAAACTTGTAGACATGCTCATTTACATACATACATACATATAATATATTTGGAAATTTGCTAAATAGAAATTCTTTTGAGGGAAAATTAATTAATTCATACACAAACATATGTCAATTCGTACGAGGGTGATTCAACAAGTACTTACACCATAAAGGTTAAGTTAGGTTAGGTTAATCTGGTAGGCCAATGTGCCATGCATAGACCAGTTTTGGTGCTTTGCGATAACAGATGGAATTCAGTTCTTAGGTCCAAGAGAAGTAGTCATCCTTTAGGATGACTGCGCTTGACGCGAATTTTAACAGACCCTGCGGCCTCACTATCGATATCTTCTGTATCATATCGTGGGGACTCCAGATGCTTACAGTCTTGCCATTGCGGGTCAAGTGCATAAGAGATGCTCATTGTTTCCCCGGTGCCCTACTCTAGACATTTCCTGCAGTCTTCTTCATCTGTCAGCATCATCTTGAAGATCTGCAAGGTAGGTCCTTCGTGACGGTGCTAACCTCATTCTAAACAAATTTCTCTCCCCCGAGGGAAAATTAAGCCAGAAGGTTGGTGGATGGGTCAACAGTTTGCAGACTAAATGGACCAATTTGGCTCCAGCGCACCGGCGACCTCATAATGGAAGAGAACTTTAACGTTTATTTAGGATATCGCGCAGTCTATTGAGATACTATCTCAGATATCTCGTGGAGTTTGTAAAAAATCAAACCAACATCTTTCGGAAAAATATTCCATACAGGTAAGGTTTGTTGCGTGCTCTGGCTGATGGACTCTTTCGGGTCTTCCTTGATACTCTGCTCAACAATAGCACCTGCATCTTCGGTGCGCCCTGCACGTAGACTTTAAGAAAGCGCATTATTCACTAAAGTGGTTGCTCAAAATACCGACTCTGTTGGATGATTAGTCAACCGAATATTGGACAAGCGCATTGCGTCTTATGAACAGAGCCATTATTTTCCGTTTATTATAGGAGATCAAACACTTCTGAAAAAAAACATCCATTATTATACAGTCTCGTGCAATAGTGACGCCATCTGTGGTGAGACTAAGTACTTATCAGACCACGCTAGTTATTAAAATTTACACATAATTCGAATTTATTGAAAGATAAAAAATTATATTAATTAGTGAGTTTGGACTAACCTTGTTTGCGAATGAACTTTAATGGCATGTGAAGTACTTTGCATTGTCTGCAGAACTTTCTGATGAAAATATGTTGAAATATTTAGGGGAAAAGTTTTGAGTACACTCATCCCATTTTGAGGGATATAAAGGTAAGGAGAATGTAGTATGTACCAGTTATACTTGTATTTTTTACCCAATAACCACAAAAATTAATTTCAATAGACAGTGCGTTCAAGGTTAGTTGAGGAGTGCCTAACCTCGCTATCAATAGCATCGAGTGTCTTTGTGATAAGACTAGTATGTGTACCAGGTCACAGTAGAATCACAGGATATTGCAAAGCTGATGAGCTGGAAACTAAATGGAACCCTAGAACCGGTATCGGTAGGATGGGAGCGGGTCGGTGCTCGCGTAATCTCATGTGTTGTACTACTAGATAGCTGGGCTTCGGGGAAGCTTGACGAGAGCTGCGCCACTACTAGTACATGCGCTGTCGCAAAAGCCTTTTGGCGATTGATCGCAAGAGATCCAATGATCTTTTTACCCTAAGTAAGGCTAGCCTCTCCCTCGTTGTGGGACTTTTAACATGCCATTGCTCTATTGGAATCCATACTGTAAGGTTGAGAATCCTACCAGATGCCATCTGCAGAAACTGCATGGAAGAAGATGGGGTGGAAACAACTCAACACTTCTTCCTTGATCCGTGTTTTGGAGGTCAAGACTTAAATACTTACTTACCTTTAGATATCCCACCGAACTGGCGGGATTAGAAATTAAATCGCTGTTCAAATTTGTATTGGCTACATGTGCGTTTTACTAATTTATAAGTTCAAACATAGGAGTTCTTCTTTTCTATGGCTTCACAAAGGACTACGTATAGGAGTCCATGTGAGATATTTGATCAGTCATCTAACATATCCTAACCTAACATATGCGGAATAACGTTGGTCCGGAAAGATATACATTCGGATAGGGTCTGTATAAGGATATGGTACCAAAACGGAATTCGAATCGGTAGGAAGGATGGCTTCAAATTAGCTATATCGGGTCGAATGAAGTCATAGTATCTCAAATTAACGGAATTTGTCCTTCACCAGTTTCTGAACACTCTATGAACTAAATTCATTACTTTTGAAGCATGTTTCCTTACAAGGGAGTGGTGCTAGCGCTTTGTGAAGCTCGTACTCTCTTTCTGCCTGCAGCTGAGAATGAAAGAAATAACACTATAGCAGTATGCCATAATAAGCCATCTAAAGCTGTCATTTGCAGTAGCGTGAAGGTAACGGAAATAAAAGAGATGAAAGAGTCTGACGTATTGGCCGTTGTATGAGATCGTAAATTATAAAACAGCTAGCAAAATGACACTCAAAGGGATTAGATTGCGTACTGACAATAATACCAAAGTCTTCAGGAGTATGCAGTGGTTCGTTAGTGGAGCTATTCAACAAGTTGTACAGGAGGAAATCTGCTCCCACCATTTTTATTTATGTATGTAGCAGTGTCAATATAGCTTTAATCCGATTACGTGTATTAAATATTTTAACTTTGAAAGCCTTCACTTACTACGAGTTCATCGTATATATGTACAGGGGAGGTATTGTGCTACACTAGAGATCAAGGAAAACTATTATTACTGGCGTTACATAGTTTGCAATACAGTAGGTCCGAATTCATAATTTTATAGGAATTTGATACTTTCTTGAAGCCGCATGGAATATTTCGACACACTAACCACCTTGGTAGGTGTCGAGGCTCATTTAATACTTTTGCCGTGCTTTGGGTCCGGCACCAGGTTGCAATTGAGTGAACAAAACACTCTGCCCGCATTCGGGGCTTAAGCCATAACCACCACGATACTCCGAGAGGGACCAGTCCGTTTGAGTAGATTGGTGTGAACTCAAAGGCTCCTGCTCCCCATGGTATCAGAATTAAGTCTCCGGTTAGACTTCCTAGGCGAAACTACTAGCAGTTCATCTTCCTTATTGTTTTGGACTGGTGACCAGGAGTTGGACCCCATACACTCATCTCACGCATCCAGAAACCACTCAAGGACCAACTGTCTTTGCCGCCTAAATAACTTACGCGGAAACCCTCAGATAGCAACTGAAGCCTGGTTTTCCTTCTACAAATCTAATATCCCCAATGTACTCGTAAGTCACCCTACCGTTATGACTATTATCCATACGGTTTTGTCACTTACTCTTAAACCTATCATCTAGAAGCCTCCTGCTCCTTAGATATCCTTCCCTCTCCAGACTGTTATTAAAACTCCAGTCATTCTGCAGCAATGACACACTTAAAACCCACCTTAACATGAATGAATAAAAAAGTTAGCTGTATGACAATCAGTTCAAGAGGGGGTGCTCCTTACCATCCGTTGAGCCGGTGCGACATACAGACAAACAGACAAGCACGGAGGCATAGACGATGACAACATCTGATGACTCGGAGTTACAAGTTTTCGATAGAACGTTTCTGTAGAAAATTTATGATCCTTTGGGCATTGGCAACAGCGAATACCGCAGTCGATGAAATGATGAGCTGTACGAGATATACGACGCCATTGACATAGTTCAGCGAATTAAGAGACAGCTGGCCAAGCTGACTTGGTCATGTCGTCCGAATGGATGAAAACACTTCAGCTCTGGGGGTATCCGACGGAGTACCTGGCGGGACAACAGAGCAAGATCTCCATACCGTTGGTAAGACCAGGTGGAGAAGGACCTTGCTGCACTGGGAATCTTCAATTGGCGGCAAACAGTGAAAAGAAAGAAAGGTGTCAACGCCAATAAAGAAGAAGATATCGGCCAACATGCACGATATCTTACGAAAATTAAGTGAACACTTAAAACTTTATACAATCTACTGTGTATCATATTCTGCATTACTAGCTTTAAAGTATGCTATGCGTATTCTTGATGCTCCATCAGTCACATTGCCTGTTCATTAGAATGGTAGGAACTGGAAAAGAATCAACTTCATTTGTTGTTTCCGTTCGTTTTCCGTTGCTTTGATGCGTCATCTTTATTTTAGTTAGGTATTTGTGCACAACAATACCCTATTTTTTCCTTTAAATGACGGAGTCAGTAGGTACATATTATGTCATTCACGTCGCGCCAGTGAAGTCAATACCATCAGCAGTGGCGCATGTCATAATATAAAGTGGGCGGCTGGCTCATGTAGTGCCTGATGAGAGTCATGTGCAACCTTTTCAAGGAGCCGTACCTTTCAACCTGCCGCCGCAGTGCTGAGATTGCACTATTTTTCCAGCTTTTTCCATTTGTTATTTAGTCGCCATCATTTAATTTTTATTTGCTGCTCTATGTGATATTTGCTTGACTCAGATATACGTACTCGTATTTGCTTGGTTGGCAAGAAAAATTAATAAAAAATGCTAATTTGAATTTATGCCCATGCAGCGGTCGCTTCTATCGCAATCATCGCTTCTTTTCGACTTGCTTGCTTATAAGTCAACGCTGTTGGGCGGAGCTCGCAAGTCACCGGCTTGGTTGGTTTGCCTTACGGGTTTTTTGGGGTTTGCAGCTGCCATCGGCATTTAGTGCTGATACGATCGCATTGTGTTGTCGGCATAATGGGTTTCTAAGTATCTTTTTTTTCACAAACTTAGACCAATGAACCGTCCCTTTGTTGTGAATAACTGTAGCCACAAGCAATATCTCTTTGAAGTCGAGTGTAATGATTTATGCAAATTAGGGTGGTCAATGTAATTTACTTATAACAAACACCGTTCGTAAAGGCTGTTGGAGTACATAAAATGTGAATAACTCGGTAAACAGAATGTTTGTGCGTGCTTTTGCTGTTGTTTATGGTACACTTTCTTATATAGAACTTAACTGAACTCGAGATTTTTTAAACACATCTTGAAATAACAAACGAAGGGCTGTACTGTGGCATATCACATCAAACCAACTATCGTCTACTATTTGTTTCTGAACTCGAAGGTGTTCTGACTTCATTCTCAAACTATTCTATTTAGTATCTCAAACTATCAGGTCCTTCCCCACTTGGTCTTTTCAACAGAGTGGAGGTCTCTCCTGTTGGGTACTCTAACAAGACCTAGCCTGCGTAGCTTCTGTGTCTTAATTCAATGTCAATATATCTCGTAGAGCTCATCGTTATATCGACTGCGATATTCGCCTTTGCCAATGCGCAAAGGACCATAAATCTTCCGCAGAACCTTTTTCTCGAAAACCCTAAATGCCGATCCATCAGCTGTTGTCATAGTCTTTGCCTCTGTACCATATAGCAGGACAGGGATGATGAGTGACTTGTAGAATTTGGTTTTTGTTCGTCGAGAGAAGACTTTACTCCTTAATCGCCTACTCAGTCCAAAGAAACACCTGTTGGCTAGAGTTATTTAGCTTAGTTTTCGATCCTGACGTTGTTTCTACTACTTCTCGTTCCAAACAGACGAATGGAAGTCAAGCCTTCGGCGTACGCTAGCAGTTATACACATTGTAGAAGATTGTATCATCTCTATTCAGATATTTAGCTCGAAATATTTTCTCCAGGAGTAGATTGAAGGCTAATTTTTCGCATGGTAAATTTCTCGTCGATTGTTGATTTTCCAGGCTCGAAGCCACACTGATTTGGTCCTATCAATTTTTTGAGGGTGGGCGTTAATTCTTCATAGAGTACGCTCGATGGAACCCTGTATGCGATATTCAGGAAGTTATCTAACGGTAGTTGGCGATGATTGGGGGGTCTCGTTTTTTGTGGATTGTGAAGAGCACACTTAAATTTCAATCGTTGAACATGTTTTTGCCCGACCATATTCTACAAAGAAGCTGATGCATGCTCCTTATCAGTTCGCCGCCATATTTAAAGACCTCGGGTGGCAATCCATCAATCAACGCTGCCTTGTCGTTCTTCAGACGGGTAATTGCTATTCGAACTTCTTCATGGCCGCGTAATGAAACGTCTGCTTCATCGTCATCGATTGGCGAATCGGGTTTGCCTTCCTCTGGAGTTTTACTTTCACTGCCATTCACCAGGCTGGGGAAGTGTTTCGTCTATAATTTTAGTATGCTCTGGGCATCAGTCACTGGATGACCTCTGGGGGTTCTACCAGGAGATGTGTACATTAAATCTAAAATAGGGCGCGGCCATGCCCAATTATTAAAAATTTGTTGTTCACAGGTCCCTTAGTCATTGTGATCGCCTCTGCTAAATTGCAATTTCATATCTTATTTTAGTGTTTAGTTATGGCCTTCTGTTAATGAGCTTTTGTGGGAGTGGCAGTGCTCCGATTACGCCCTTCTACGAAATTTGTTACGTTTGTGTACTAAGTTTCATCAAGATATCTTCATTATTACTCAAGTTACAGCTTGCACGGGCGGACGGTCGGACTGACAGACAGACGGTCACCCGGATTTCAACTCGTCGGCCATCTTTCTTACTTAGTTTTAGGTACTACAGTCCACAGTTAGGTAAAAAAAAACTATTATACTCTGTAGCAGCATGTTTTTTTGTTTGGAGTAAAAATTATTGCTTGCTCTCTCATAACTATTCCGAAGATGCTAGCAGTATTAAATTCGTGTTCTCATGCGATTTCTCAGCGCAGTGCTTCTAGTGTGTCACCTATCTGCAGTTTGCTAACACTCGACTCAGAAGAAGTCGTAGGAGAAGTAAATAAGTATGTACTATTCATGAATTTCACTGAATCTCTAACCTACTTGAAGCTTTGTTTGAGTTCTGCTTTCAGTTAAACTCAATACAGGAGAGTAAACGGATATCTCATTAAAGCTGTTCAAATGCTTAGTATTTCCTCAGAATTTGATTATGCCTGTCTGTTTGATATATGCCAGCGGTTTATTCGATACTCTACTCACTAAATTCACGTGAATCGAAGACGGCTAAGAATAACATTCCCATTACGAGTCCAGGATATATTAACTTCGATTGTACTGAAATATATGTATACATTTACTGATTAATTCAATTTCTGCATTTGGACGGGTTACCATTATCGCTAATATCGTTTCCATTTATGCAAATTATCATTAAATGAATTAATGCCCAAAGCAATAAAATCAACACCAAAGAGACATAGTTGAGGGGGAAAGCTCGCGGGCTCAACTAATACTCTTGTGTGAATATTGATGTAGGCGAACTAAGCGCTCTCGGTGGCTTTACATATTACACGCATAAATAAGCATTTATTTGCATTGTCATACTCTCCAACTTGTTGCCTAAGGGTATAATGGTGTTGTGAAAAACTGCGGTTCATAAAGTCTTAAAACAATCGAGTTAGACATCGGGTTATATGTATCAACCCCGTTGCGGTGATACGAGCGGAAAATGCGAAAGTTTTATATACCGTCCGACAAATTACTTTTTCAAGCCTGGAAACAAGACGTTGTCACACGAAACCAAAGCTGTGGAATGTGATAAGGATAAGGTATCAGTTCGCGGTTGAAATCGTTGCTATTTTTTTGGAACTTTGAGTCGAATCTGCTTAATTACGAGTACATCTTGTGAATCCCAGAAAGGGGTTAACTAACTTTTCCGGCGGATAGGACGGTTTTCGCCTTCTTCAGATGAAGTTTGTTGGGTGAAGATCACTGTTTCGACTGTTCCTTGGTATTTGATGTGTAACAATGGATTCATGATTGATCTTAGACAACGAAACAGTGCTGTGAAGAGCTCCCATAGTTGCGTTTGCTACCCAGAATGAGTAAATGGGATCCCCACCATTGGGAGCTTACCATTGACCAATAGTTCAGGTAATATTTGCCCATCGCGGTTTTAAAATTTGCCTCCTCCTTCAGATATTTTGTGCCTATTTATTCGTTGTTTCACCAAGAAGATATCGCGGACTTTTGCTCATATTATCCCTCATTAGGACACATGGATATGGCTTCAAAAATTGTCTAATAGCCCTGGTACTTCTCCCAACCGCTGGCGTACCATTTCAGTAGATTACTCAAATTAAAGAGTATCGAATATGTCGTATCGAGGAACTCATGCCCAATGCCTGGTATGTAAGAGTATTCTGCCCTATCCACAAGAAGGCCATGCAACAGATTTTTAAAATACCTAAAATCCTGGAGAAGATCTTTCCCAAACACATCGAGACCCAACATCTTTTTGTCGATTTCAAATCGGCTTTCGATAGCACGAACAGGAACTGCCAAGGACGTCATATCTACATTTGGTATTCCTGCGAACATTACACGGTTATGCAGAATAACGCTGAGCACAACCATCAGCTCTGTCACAATCGGGAAGAAACTCTCCTAGCCGTTCCAAAGTAGACATGGTTTTGGCACTAACTGAGTGCTACTCCCTCGTGGTCTTCTTCAATATAATGCTGTAAAAAGTTATACGTGCCACTAATCTGAAGGGCAGTGGCACTGTTTTATCAAAAAGTACAATCCTACTGGAGTACGCAGATGATAATGAAATTATAGGCTTTAACAACAGCGCCGACGGGGTAGCTTTTTCCAGTCAAAGAAAATTATTATTCTCGTTCTATTATTCGGCGCAAAGACACGAACGATGGCGAACAGAGATGAGAGCACTCGGAGCATTCGAGAAAACTATCGTTCGCATGGTGCTTGGAACCGTCCACGTGAACGTTGAATATCGAAGAAGACAAAACCATGAACTGAATGAGCTCTACGGCGACATGTTAAGGGAATAAAAATTCAACGAATGTGCTGGTTAGGCCAAGTATTTCGCATGGCAGTTGATGCTTCAGTGAAAAGCTCCTTCATTTTAAGACCAATGGGTGTGCCCAACGGAAGCAAGGATAATCACACATCCCATAGAAGGATCAAGTGCTAGGAAAGAAGGGAAGAGAGAATTGTTAACGCAACACAGCTTAGGAAATATAATATTCCTGAAAGGTGGAAACTCTTTTCAACTATTTTAAAGAACTGTAATATTGTAATGGGAATTAAGGAAACTTCTCTGACCACTGTCAAGTGAATAGTGGTCAAAAACAAGTCTTTTACATGTGGCTAAAGAAGGCGAAACATCTCTCCCCAGGGTTGTGCGCTGAGTTTGAGACCACGTAAAAAACTCCCACAATGAAAGGAAGAAAACAGCCGGTCCTTTAATTGAGACGGTGCATCTGCCCAGTTGGTTAATGTCCTCGTAAGCGTAAAGGTTGACATCGCCACCGACGGGACAAACCGTAATCGAAATCCAACGCAGAATAATTCTTGCCAACAGGTGCTACTTCGGACTGAGTAGGCAATTGAGAAGTAAAGTCTTCTCTTGATGAACACAGACCAAACTCTACTAGTCACTCATTGTTCCCGTCCCGTTATATGCAGAGGCATGGAAGATGACAACATCTGATGAGTCGACGTTACGAGTTTTCGAGAAGAAGGGTTCTGCGGATAATTTTTAGTCCCTTGCGCATTGGAAACGATCGATGGAACGAAAACCAAACGAGATATATGGCGACATTGATATAATTCAGCGAATCAAGAAACAGCGGCTACACTGACAAGGTCATGTTGTCCGATTGGATGTAAATACACCAGCTCTTAGAGTATTCGACGCATTATCCGCCGGGGGAAGCAGAGGAAAAGGAAGACGACCACTCCGTTGGAAATACCAGGTGGAGAAGAACCTGGCTACACCATGGATCTCCAATTGACGACAAACAGTGCACGGAAGAACTATAACCGCGTAAGCGGTGTCTATGGCAATAAAGAAGAAGAAGAAAACTACTGACAAGTAGCAAGGATTTTCGATTTTTTTTTCAATATTTCGAAACACTTTGCGCTTCTTAATTATTTTTGATTCGTGAGTGCTTCAACTCTTCATTTCCACACGTACTTTGCGCTCCCTTAACTGCTGCACATTTATAAGTACAAAAAGCCGTTAGTCACTGTAGCAGGTGGTGGGGAAAAGTGCGATCGAAAAGCAATTATCATAAATTTAATACCTGATTATGAGCGCTAATACTAGCCGCTGGCCAACAAACAATACCAATAATAAAGTGAAAGGTAAATACCCGCGGGCGCCATAAAAAAAATGCATTTGCAAAGTGCCGTTAAACAGCTATCAACGTCGCCTGCTGCATGGTGGGCATATAAACGTTAAACAATCGCAATTAAATGCACATTTGAAGTGAATTTTGTGCCGCGCACGCTGCTTTATTGTTGTTGTTGGCTAATGCTGAAGTGTGCCACATATGCGAAAACATTCTGTTCGTACGCCAATTAATCCGCTAATGGTCCACCATTTACAAGTATATACAAATATATTTGTGCGGCGAAAGTAGTCGTTTACACGGGCAGGCGCACGCATGTTGCAACATGCATTTTAAACGCACGCATCAAATGCATCCGAAATCCGACCAAATCAAATACGGCCAAAATGCCGTCCAACAAAATGACCAACAAATTGCTCCACACTAAATTATTGTTAAATTGTGAATGACCTCAATTGCTGCCGTTGCAGCGACTGCGCTGCGCCAACACGCCACACGGTGAAACTTCCGGTTGTGTACATTTACACATACACAAATAGATGTAAGCCACATTTAGGCGAGTGATTTTAATTTGATTGCACAGGCATTTGCATACATTTGCCAAACGCCGCTACAGCCCGCCACCGGCGCTCCATCGGCGCGTCGTTGCTTTGGTGCGCTGCCATAACTGCCTCTCCAGCTGCCATTCAACGTTGCATAACATGAAATGAAATTAGTAAACGCCCTCAGTGTTTAGCATAGCATTTTTAACTCATATTTCCTAAACTAACCGAAGTCCACCTAAGCGAACATAGCCGCACCTAACCTCATCAACCGACTAGTTAACTAACTAACGGTGCAAATAAAGTGTCCATGTTTTGCGCTTGCATTATACAAATTTTACAACATATGATTTGTGGTTGTGCTGCAAGTGCTAAGCACTTTATTGTTGACCGCAACACGACAACTCGTTCGCATGCGTGTCTGCGGCGCTGGTGTGCGACTGTGTTTAATTGCCTACATGGCGTATGAGTGACATTAATTAAGTTTCACAATGCGTGCGCGCTCATACAAGCACACACACACTTTCACACAAGCACATGTGTTGGTTAGCGTAAAGGATACAACGGTACTTGGTCCACACTTCTATTCCATTGAACTATAAATTGAGTTATTGAACTATTTATGTGCCTAACTGCATTTCTATAGGTGTATGTGTGTGAGTGTGGCTCAATTTGATTCGAGCTTCATTGAGTTCACCAATTACACAACAATAATTCTGGAAAAAATACAGATTGCTTTTATTACATTATTTTGAAAATCTTTTCCTTTTGTGTATGAGGCGAGTGGTATTAATACTTACATTTATACATATACATACATATACTTATGCAATAAATATTATCACTATACTTCATCAATATTTATTTTGCCGTCTTCAAAGTAATCCCAACCCGATATAATACCCTTGTGCTAACGATTTTTCCAGTCCTCGAAACACTTTTCATTAGCACTTTCTGGCTTGGCCTTCAGCTTCTTCAGCGAATTTTCTTTTACTTCTTCGATCGACTGAAAGCGGGTTCCCCGGAGCGGCAATTTCAGTTTCGGGAACAAGAAAAAATCCCACGGAGTCAAATCTCGGGAATAAGGTACTTGATCGTTGGTATTCAATGCGTGTTTGGCTTTAAATTTGATCACGTGGGCTGATGCGATGATACACAGTGGGGTCATGTAATCGGTTACCACCATACTACTGCACCGTAGAACTGTGGAGTACCAGTGCATGAGAGAGAGAGAGACCTCAGGTTGTTCCGAGCATCTACCTACACATACATACATGTAAAGCAATGTTAGTTTCCTCACTCTTTATTTCACGTTGTACCAAGGTACTTGGTCCGGTCCTTGAGAGAGAGTTGTATCCCCTTTTTGGAAGGGAACCTCCATAGGGTAAATTGTGCTTTCTTGCAAGCACAAGCAGATTTCAACCCTAGACCCGCTAGACGTGCCCAGTTCTGGACTGTATTGAGAGTGATGGTTGATGGATTGTATATAAACGGGTCTGATGGTCATCGAAACGCGTGTCAATTTTTATTAAAATGTCCCGATAATTATTCGGCTGATCGGATCCGCTGTCCAATCGAAAAATACTGCGTCTCGCAGGATGGGTGTCGAGAAAACGCATGTTGAATGTTAATTGTGTAAACGAATTGTATCTGCTCTCCCGTTGTCCATCCTGTTTGATGAGTGGGTGGGTGCACAGGTGTGGCGAGTTGGGTTTGTGTTGTATTGTAGTGTCGTCAGCTGCGTGAGATTAGGCACCTTTTGTACGTTATTAAGATGGCAATGTCGTTCGCATATGTCACTACTTATGGGCTTGCCCTTCCAAGTTCCTTTGCAGGTTATTCACCACTAGCGTCCATAGATAGAACTTCACCTTGGGGAGTACCTCTAAAAACTTCCCTGGTCATTTTAGTGTCGTTTTATTATGCTCTTATCCGTCTAGAGGTCTGAAGGTTTTTTTCCAACGATACAACGTCCATCAACACCTATTGACTGAATACTATTCAGAATAGATTCCGTAGACACGTTGTTGAACGCTTCAGAAATGTTCAGGATAGTTCCAAGAGCATGTTCTTTATATTCAAGAGCCCTTTCGACATTAAATACCAGTGTATGGAGTGTAGTCTCTATTGATCAGCCCTTCGTATATGCGTGCTACGCCTTGGACAATCTTCTAGTAGGCGCTGCAGCCCTAATGTGCGCGTCCCAGATTTTCTCTAGCGTTTTCAGGTCTTTCAATGAGTCCGCCGGTTGTCCGTCCACTTTGCGCTATTTTTGCGAATAAGACCGGACGAGACGAGGCTTTTGGATAATAGTTTCCTAAGTATCGCCAGCTCCTCGACACTCTCCATTCTGTAGCATTGCGCGAATGATTCCGTCCGTACTTGGAGATTTGTATGGGTTGAACGAGTGGATTGTCCATTCTGTTTTATGCTCTGTAAGGATGTGTTCGGGAAAGTTTACTGCAGTGCTTACGTCGTATCTGGGACTTACCAAGCCTTTCTCCTTCTACTTTACTTGCGTAGACACCGCTTTCGCGATTATTGCCGAGTCGGTAGGAGGATGGTGTCATGTGTAGAAGTTCACGCAAGTGAGGAAAGTTCTCGGATCGCCATTCACTGGGGAGTGGCCAAAAAACGATTCTTTTACATATGACTCAAGCAGCTCATGACTTCCGGTCTTTGACAAGGTATCCTCTGGGTACCTAAGAACATCCGTTGAAGGCGAGCTAAAGTGAGAAGGCGAAACATACCCTGCATAGGGTTATGCGTTGGGTTTGGAACCCGCCACGTAAAACAACACCCCCAATGAAAACAGCCTTACCAAGCTTTTACAGCCTGAAAAGTGCACACTATTTTTGCGAATAAGACCGGACGAGACGAGGCTTTTGGATAATAGTTTCCTAAGTATCGCCACCTCCTCGACACCCTCCAGTTTTCTACCAATGCACCTCTACTTGTATATGTATGGTGTTATGTCTAGAACGTTTCTGGAAGTGGGTTTTATTTATGTAGGTAGGTTCTTCACTTTGATTAGATATCACTAGAAGAAGCTCAGCAGAGGCGATCTTACTTTTGTGAAGGCTCATTTGGAACTATCTATCTCTTGGCTAATGACTTTAAGCATCATTTCCTTCACTCTTATAAAATTTTCACCAGTTGAAGAGGTCGAAGGTCGTCTAGAGTGAGGCATGCCTTTACCAATATCTTCTTCGCCTTTGAAGGCCTTGTACCACTCGTTGGCATGTTTTTTTGATAAGACTGAATCAGAAACTTACAGTCGTAAAGACTGGTCTTTGTCGTTTTGACGACCATGGATCTGAAGTGAGTCTCTCCTACAACAGTTTCGTCATAGCCGTAAATTTGAAGGGTATAATGAATGTTTTAAATAGAGAGTTGAAAACATAAACTCGGTGAACTGTTGAAGTAATCAATTATACTAATTAGCTTGTCGCGCGTAGAACCGATTGATTCACTGAACTACTTTTTACTTTACATTGCGCACTTGGGATGGGTTCTCCATTATTTTTCATAAATGTAGGGAGATACTTGAACATAGATCTCGTCCGGTTACCAGAAGATGAAGTTTTCAGATTACACAAATTTTGAGTAGTTCCTTCCATATAATGAGAATGTTACAGACGCTATTATATTATTTAATTCTGCAGATTTAGTTTCAAACGTTTAGTGCAACGATATTAGTTTTAGTTTTAAGAGCAAAATAAAATTTAAAAATGTATCAGTAGCCTATACTTTCTTCCCACGTATGTGCATGGGTGTTTTCTCGAACAGAGTGAATCAAGTGCCCAAAAGCAGTTCAAGTGTCCATGAAAATGTTCAATTGGCTTGAAGTTCACAGGCGTCAGTTTGTCTGCGAAACATTAACTGCACAAAAACAAAAATAATATTATTTAGTAATGCTTGGCCAGTTTGTGGCTGAGCACAGCCACCGTACGCCCACACAAACTGCACAAAGGACATCACACAAAAAGGAGTAAAGAAAACCTGTAGCGAGCAATCGGCGGCAACAAAAAAATCTTGCTGAGTGAAACAAATTGGTAAAGCCAGTGGCCGATTAAATTCAAGTTGAGTGCTTAATACACGAATATAGTACTCGAATAATATATATCGGAACGTTACGAGCATGGCGAGGGTATATTAAACCTTAGAGGTGCATAAATCTCTTCGGCTCCGCGCACTCGGGTGTGAGTGTATGCTGCATTAGTGTAACGACTCCATTGAGCACACTGACTGCAGCAACATGAAACCAATAAATTACATAAAATCAAATATTAATAAAATACGCCAAATTGATAGGCGGCATTCGGGCGGAGCTAACCGCAGGTGATATTAAATGTGGGGTATATACATACATATATTCCAATAAATGGCGCTTGCTGGAGTCGTGTGGGTCGCCACTTTTTGTGGTGATTTCGGTTGTTGGTCTGCAAATGATTGCGGTAGATCAGTGGGGGGGGAGTTGGCGTAGAGACGTTTTGGCCAAATTTGGTAGTCATTTTTATTTGTGCCAGTGATTTTTGTTTCTATTATTCGCTTGTGCTTGTCCATATGCCCTGCTGTTTGACTTTTTCCATTCCGTATATTCCACGGTCGGTTATTTATGCGCTTAATGTTTATTTATTGATCAGCTGTTTCGCGGTGACGACGCCTGAGAAATTGTGCATTTTGTGCTTTCGCTTTTTTCTTTCAATTGTAAGTCGGTTGTGTTTTGGTTTAGCAGCATTATTGTCGCGACCTTGAAAAAGTACGGCCGTTAATCATTTTATCTCAAATATTTGCACATTTTGTGGGACTTTAATTTGTCTTTCCTACATTTGACACATGTGCATGCAATGTTTTTTAAAGGCTTTTAAATACTATTTTTTATCCTAAACAGTCTGTGCGTGATATCGTACGTACATACTACATGGGTTGAAAAGTGTAAAAAGCCTTGACTAGAAACCGCTCAAAAAACAAAACTTCTTTTGAGAATACCTTATTATTCTAGATACTGGAAAGATTTCAAGATCTTTAATTCATTCTCGAGTTATTGGTTTTTAAGTGGAAAGAGCCTTACGAGGGTTATTGAATATTTTTGACAGATGTCAGTCAACTAAACAGAAGATGTAGATTCAATATTGACTATCCGGCTGTCAAACTCAGCTAGCAACTTTTAAGGGGATGTATGTACTAGTCATAGAGCAGGGCTGTGGAGTTCTATTGAATAACTATGAGAGTATTTAGAAAGATACCATATACACAGATAGTCAGGCGGCATTGCTAACCTTGTCGTCGCCAAAGACTAATTCCTGCGAAGTCAACAAACGTAGGAAGGTTTTAAACTCACTATCAACTCTACTCTACTTGTCAATAATTTCGGTTGCTGGTCAAATGAATATTTTCGGCAACGAAAAAGCAGATTAGGGCGATCAAGAGGGAGCTTAATACGTAATTTAAACAAATGGCCTAGAACAGATAAAAGTCTATAACCAAATGCAAGATAGTCAAGCAGATATGACCAAAATATGACAAGACAAGAACTAAGGACTTCTTGAAAAGGTCAATAACCTAAAGCTATCATAATGGGGCATTCGCCATTTGGAGATTAAGCGAAGCGTTAAAAATGGGAATGTAACCTCGAAGGGCGAAAAGAAACGGCCCACACTTTCTCTTCGAGTGTCCAGCGCTTTCAACTCTTGGAATCCTCGCTACAAACTAGTCCAATATCCCCAGACTCAAAAAGCGTTTTGTCAGTGCTCGACCAAGAACTTTTTGGCTCTTGTGGTATATAACTACAGCGAATATTTACACGTCAATAATTTTAATTTCAACGGAGGAGCCACCTCTACTGTCCAGTTGAATTTCGAAAACACTTTTATACCTTGAACAGACCAAGAAGTTTGTAACACTCAGAAAAAAACGTCGGAGACCTTATAAAATATACTATATGAGTCGATTTAGCCATGTTCTTCTATCCGTCTGTCTGCATTTACGTGAACTGGTCTGCTTTTGAGAAATCGATCTGAAATTTTGCACTCGAACTTTTATCTCCAAGAAGCAGCTCATCTTCTCTCGAAAAACATTTAATTATTTTCTTCAAACAATACTCTGTGTATCTTTAAGATATGTATAAATATCAATTCTTTTGAGAGGTCCTGCTAGGAGTAATGTAAGAAGGCCGAAAAGAAATATAGAATTTTAAACCAAAGCTTTTGGGAAATCAAGGTGTATACAGACGATCTGAAGCACAGGAAGGAAAGAAGCAAAAACACTTTTTTTATTTTCCAAGATATCACAAGCTAATATTGAGAATCACACCTACAAAAGTCCTGCCTCGTGAGTGAGTCGAAAGAATAACATATATACTATAAATCCAACACTCTATAGTACGAAAATTGATCGGGATTGACGTTTCGAGGTATTTAGATTTGTTTTTGTTTAGTTTGCAGAATTAAAATGTTATAGTTCTCATATAAAAATATGACTAAAGGTTTTGAAACTTCTGCACACAATTTGGTCTTCTGTTGATTCCATTTAAAAAGCTAGAGTTTCTTCGTACTAAATACTTTTTGAGCCGACAGCGTTGCCCAGAAGATTTTTTAGTTCGTTCAGCATTGATATATTTTAACGATGCCCAGTTTCTTCGTCGGTCGGTTGTACAATCGTTCTATGTTATACAATCTTGAGCGGTGGGAACCCGAAGTTGTTCAAAATCTCCCTCTTGGTACGCAGTCATCCCTTGACTCTAGTCACTTCAGTTGAAAGGCGAATTCGATGTTTTATTAATAAATTATGAGATCATTTTACTCGCTGTAAGGGTTTTTGCTCCGTTCAGAAATCGCTTGCCTCTAGGGTGATCATTTGACAGTAGTGAAACATTTTTGTTTACAAGAACAATAAAGCGACGATTGAAATTTAAGTGTGCTCTGGCTAATCCACAAAAAGGGAGACCCCACAATCTGCGCCAACTACAGTGGAGTACGCGTACCGAGCCTGTGTGAAAGCTTAAAGTCCGCCGTCAATTGACCGCCGTTGATTGGATTTTATCAGTGGGGCTTTTGGCCTGAAAAAGTGTAGAGTGTACAGCTGCTGGTGTACGCCAATGATATTGATATCAGTGGGTTCAACAATGGCGCCGTTAGTTCTGCTTTCTCCGGGTCGAACTAAGAAGCGAAGAAAATGGGTCTGGTAGTGACGAGGGCAAGACGAAATATCTCCTGTCATCAAACAAACAGTCGTCTCACTCGCGACTTGGCTTCAACGCCACTGTTGACAGCCATAACTTCGAAGACGTAGATAATTTCGGCTATCTTGGAACCACCATTAGAATAATTCTTGTCAATAGATGTTTCTGCAGACTTAGTAGGTAATTGAGAAGTAAAGTCCTCTTTCGCCAAATAAGGATCAAATTGCAGAGGCATGGACGATGACGACACCTGATGATGTCGAGTTTTCGATAGTAAAGTTCTGTGGAAGATTGATCGTCCTTTGCGAGTTGGCAACGGCGAAAACCGTATTCGATGGAATGAAGAGCTATAGGAGATATACGATGACTTTATATAGTTCAGCGAATTAAAAGACAGTTACTACGCTGGTTAGCTCATGTCGTCCAAATGGATGAAAACCCTCCAGCTCTGAGAGTAATCGATGCAAGACCCGCTGGGGGAAGCAAAGGAAGAGGAAGACCTCCGCTTCGATGAAAGAACAGGTGGAGAAGGACTTGACTACACTTGGAATCTCCAATTGGCGCCAAACAGAGAAATATAAGAACGACGATGACATTTTGTTTGCTTACGAAAGCACCTTGCAAAGACAAAGTTCATAAAACTCGAAGCAGACGCTTAGTTCATAACCTTAAAAAGTTCGAGTTGAAGCAAATTAGACGTCTTTTCTTTAACGGCCGCCACTTTGCGCGGATTTTTTCGCAGTTTATGATTAAATTCAACTACCACTTCGTTGCAATTTTATGATCTACATTCGGCGTATGCTTAACGGTTTTTATGTTGCCATTCAGATGGCGAGAACCGTTGAAGTAGCCGAAGAACTGCAATGACGAAGCAATAAAGTGTAACGTATGCAGATTTATGACTCAACAATTGTGGCAATAAAATCAGCGCTCGTCACGGAAATGACCTCCCCCTTTCACCTTTCGTTTTGCATAGTTTCCATTGTGGTAGCTGTCATTGTTGTTGTCACAAACGCCGCACTGTTGGTGTTGTTGCTCTTGTTATGGCACATTTTCACTCTTTCACCCGCACAAACATACTGACATTTTGCGTAATTTATGCCCACTCGTTGCGAACGAGCAGTCGCGCAGGCCGAGAACAACACGAGCCGCTTGTTCACAAATTATCATGTTTCCAACTTTTTTTCTGGTCCGCACACATATTTCATCCGACATTTTAATGCAATTTAATGCTTTATTAGTAATTTTCATGCTAGTTTATGAGCTCATAATACAAGCTAAGTGGCGCTGGTCGGGGCGTGTCCGCTGGCCGCACTGCCAAGCTTTGTGCCTAACAGACGCCAAACGCACCGCGCCAACACTCGCATTTTCGTTGCATTTTGGCGCTATTCGTCGTTTTCAGGTGGGTCATGCAGTTTCAGTGCTACCGAAAGTAGGCGGTTCACGCGCAGTGAGTCGTGCGCGGCATATGGCGACCTCCACAAACCAGCCTGCTGACCAAACAACCATCGCCTAACCGGCCATGCAGTCGCTCGAAGTGCCAGTTGAATGGCTTTATCCAGTCCATTATCAAGTTGGAGCTCATAAAATGTCGGCTGCTCGTAATAAAATTTTGATGTTCTGAATACGTTATAAACTTTTCGCACTATACATATGTATATGGTATTTATGTGTATATAATATAAATGTGGGTTCATATGTGTACTCGGCGATAGGAACAATTTGAGTGCGGTAATTATAGTGAATGTGTTTTTCGGCACGGATTGCAAGCAGTTTGGCAAAGTGTAACGAAGATAGAGAGATAAAAAACAAGTAAGGAAGGGCTAAGCTTGGGCGAAACATTACACTCTCTAATTTGATCGGTCAGTTTGTGTGCTTGCTAACGGGTAATCCAAGTAGATGTACTTTTTTAACAGCCAAAAGTGTACACGAAAAACGTGGAGAGTCGATTTGGTGGCGTCCTAAACAACTCGGACTGATGTACGAAATGACAAGGCGCATTTTACGTCGAGATCTTAAATTGAAAGCATATAAAATGCGTGTTGTGTTAGAACCGAAGCCACTCGACCTTTCCAAGCGACCTCGCTTTGCTCTATGGACTCTTGCAAAATTCAAAGAAGATTCGAAGTTTTCTAGCCAAATTTTGTTTCTTCGCTGGCTCAAAGGGTATGTAAACAACCAAAATTTCCGCATTTAGGACGAAGAGCAACCACAAGATATTGAAGAGCTGTAATTTTATCCAGAAAAAACAACGGTTTGGTGTGGTTTGTGGGCCGATGGGAGTCATCATCAAAAATAATGCCGTAAGAACTTACTCGTCGATGGCGACCACTATCGTGCCATGATAACCCACTATTTGATGCCTGTAATTAATGTTTGTGATCACAGCGAAGTTAGTTTCAACAAGACGGCGCCATTTGTCATACATCGTATCATTCAATGGATATATTGAGAGAACACTTCGGCGAGCAAATAATTTGACGTTTTAGGCTGGTCGATTGCCCACCCAGATCGAGTGATATCACATAAACTTTTTTCTGTAGGGATATGTAAAGTCTAAAGTCTGTGCGGACAATCCCGCTTCCATTCAGGCCTTTGGAGTAAAAAATCACGTTTGTCATGCGCCAGTTACCAATCGAAATGCTTGAACCAGACATCGATATTTGGACTCAATAGATGGACCATCTGAGACGAAACCGCGGCCAACAGTTGAAAGTGGTAATGCAAATATGCTTCACGTCTTCGGAACTACGTCTCTGCTGGAAGTTATGAATTTGAAAATGTTAAGAACTTTGCATATTTCGGAACCGGCATCAGCAACCTATACCTGGAGATCTACCGCAGATAAACTCTTGCCAGCAGGTGTTACTTTTTTCGACGACATACAACTGGTGTGACCTCACAAGGGTTAGAGGCAACTGGCGAAACTTCGTGTACTCGGCCTAGACCAACCTATGGTACCAAAGAAGAAGAAGAAAATGAGGGTATATTAATCGGATGAATGGCTAAGCATGTCCATTGTATAAAGAGTAAGAGTAGGATGGATGGCTCAACATGTTCTTTGTAGGATAAGAGAAGGTATTAAGTATCTCAGATTCTAATTCTTATCTAAACATCAAATTTTTGTTTATATTTTTTCACCTTTGCACTATAGTATCGTCAATAAAGCTCCACACTATCGTTTCCGGCTAGTCAAAAAACCAATGTCTCAGTGACTAAACTAAAGTCTAACCTAGTCATCCATACCTAGTTAATTGGAATTGATATGGGAAACCAAAATATCGCGAATAACAGTGGAGACAAATGTCTCACCATTGTCAGCTCATTTGGTTCCATCTTTGGTTATGAAAGACTATGTACCAATAATGCTTTGGATTCGGATAAGATTATCACAAGGAGACTTCTCAACCGAGGCTGTTTTCTTATTTTCATTGGGGGTGGTTTTATTCGGCGGGTCCCAAATTCTGCGTGCAACCCTGGTGATTACTTATAAATAGCGAAATCAATTTAAGTATTATTTTCCTCTTATACAAGTATATTCCGATATTATTATGGCGAATAAAGGTGAACAAAGATATTTTGCTCTTGTTCAACATGCTGCGGGTGTACAAATATTTATAACTTACGAACTACAATTTGAAGAGAACATTAAGCAAATTTGTCCATCATAAACTGGGAAATTGTGGTAGTCAACATTATTACGGCCTCTAAAAGGCTTTATAGCGGACTCGGTGTTATTTAAAGCGAAAGGTGCTCTGAGTATTTAGGAGATTTAAAGGTATCGATTGCCTTCTCATAAAGTGTTTGTGTTGGTAATTATGTACATGTAATTGTCGGCCAGTAAAGTGCAGAAAAGAGAACGTAAGCATAATAGAGACCGAGGTCAAAGAAGATTACTCTTCTGCAGTTCAGTAAAGAAAGTATGTCATTTCGATGGTCGCGGCTATCTGTCTCCCTGATATTTCGTTAGGAAATGTGAACTTAGAGAAATACGTTTGTTATACAACTATATAATGAAGAGTTATTTAGCTTTTTATGACTCTCACTGTGGACAGTTTTATTATAAAGGTTGATCTATTTCGAGGTTCTCTACTTTTTTAAAGAAAAAACCCAGTAACCTCAAATTTAAAGGAAAATGTTTATTCTTTGACATTTATTTATTGAAGATCTGTATTAATATATGTACTTAGGACTTCAAATCTCTCGATTCGTCCGATGTTTCTTAAATTTGCTAAAATGATTGTTAAATTTTTTCGGTTTCCACTTCCTCAAAGCCAATAATATAAAGTTCTCGGCGTAATACGTACTCATGGTACATAAATATTTCTACGAATCCATTCTCTACATCCATAAATCAACTCTTCCTTAGCATGAAAAGTGAAGCAAAGATATTTACAGAGTTTCTACCTTTACAATAACAATAACGAGTATTCATATGTACTACATACTTGTATATATATGTAAGTATTTCAGCGATTGGCGATGATATGAATTTTACCTTGCTGCTGCAATCGTAATTAATGCGCAAAAACACTGTTATATTCAATTAAATTGAAACTTATTCATTACATTATTTCTTCGAAGGACTTCGGAGGAGCCAATAAAAGTCATGCAATGATTTTTAATTGGCTCAATTGTAGAACATACGTATGTGTGTTTAATGGAAGAGAAGCAAAGAATCTATGTAAAAAGTTAATATTGACGGGAGGAGTTTTGATTACCAATAATTAATTACTTACTTACAATCAATTAAGTTGTATTGACTACATAAGTTATTGCAGTTTGCAATAGTAAATATGTAGGAGTTTGGGTTTTGTGGTTTCGAAAAAAATTTAAATTAAAATGTTTGGAAGAAGTTAAGGTTTGTTCTTTAGAATGTCGAATAGAAATGTGGAAATAGGTTCCACATCTTCACAAGTTCAATTCAATTGGTTGTAATGAGACGCATCAGTCGTTTTAAGAGTATCTGGTGCAGGGTTGGACTTGTGCTGGCGCCATCTGACTCATGGTGACTCACCCGCAACTAGTCATACTTGTAATAATCGTCATTCATTCACTTCTCGCCGATATTATTGGCTCCTATTCACATAGCTGTAGCAAAGTTTGTATTAAATAAATTGATTCTGATTGATGTATCTTCAAAACATGTGTTTTGAACACATCAACCGCCCCTTCTGGTGTTGAAAAACGTTGACCCCTTGATTTATTTTTTAGGTATGGCACTAAAAGTTAGGTTAGGTTAATCTGGTAGGCCAATGAGCCACGCATTGACCAGTTTTAGTCCTTTGCGATGCCAGATAGACTTCAGTTACTAGGTCCATGAGGAGTAGTCATCTTTCAGGATGCCTGTGTTTGACGCAAATTTTGACATATTTTGTGGCCCCATCATCGATACCTCATCCAGAGTACCACACCGTGGTGACCTCAGATGTTTATGGCGCAGTCTTGCGGGGACGGGACAAGTATACAAAAAATAATCTATTGTTTTCCTAGTGCCCTGCAGTCTTCTTGATCCGTCAGTGGTACCAGTGGTATAGTTGGAACACATACAGTTAAAAAAAAGGAACTATGTGCTTGGAACCATATCCATATAGTCGACTACTCTTTACTTTCGGGCTCATACGCGTAAATTCACGATTTATCACCTGTTATGATGTCATAGACATGTTTTGAATTATTGTAGTTATTTTTTTTAAGATTTTCAAAATTTCTGGAATTTTTTTTTAAACTCGCACTTTGTTGCGTTGTGTTTTTTCGGATTTGTGTGTGTTTCTACGTATATTCTTATAAAATTCTTCGTAAAAATTTGGTTCTGAGGGTTAATGTAATTCGGTTTAGTTATACTTGTATAGGCAAGGCTCTTGAAAAGTTCCAAGAAGATCTGACGTTTTCTTCCAAAATTTTATTCAACGATGAGACCCATTTCTGGCTCAATGGGTAAGTAAACAAGAAAAATTGACACATTTGGGACGAAGAGCAACCTGAAGATCAGTCCATATTTCTTCCAAAATTATGCCGGTGGGAACATAACATCAAAGTCTAAAGCCTATGCGTACAATCCTGCTTCGATTCACTCTTTGGAGCAAAATATCACGCGTGCCATTCGCCAGTTACCAAAACCTACATCCAAAATGACTGGATGCGGGTCATATGGTCGGACGAAAGAAAAATAAACCGTTTGGGCAAATATGAGCGGCAATGGATTTAGAGACAATATTTGACTAGCTGTATTGTTCAACCAAAGGGGAAGTTTGAAGGGGACAATGTAGTGCTATGGGGATGTATGAGGATGTTGGAGGGACGGATGCCAACCCATATGCTTATATCTTTTAACAAGGTTTGTGTAAGAGGGTTGAAGTGTGAGGAAAGAGCGTGTCGGATATCATCTTCCAGCTAAATAATGTTGCGAAACACATTATAGTGTATCCATAGCAAGGTTTCAAGACAATGAATGTGAAGTACTCGACTGGACCGCTGAATCGCCAGACCTCAACCTAATCGAACAGGCTTGGGTTGAGTTCAAGAGTGCGTTTTCTGATACGCCAGGTGCTATGCTACAAATAAAAAAGTTGTAAAGAATCTTTATCTGTTACCCATATGTGATCAAATAGTTGACATACTGTATATTCCTATATATGCATATATATAAGTTTAGTATAAGTGTGTTAAGCGTTCACACAAAAATAAATAAAAAAGCATTCCACTCGTTATTTCATTATTATTACTGGCACTGGTGATAAAACCTTAAATAGGCCACTATAATGCGCCTAAAAGCGTGCTAAGCACTAGTGCCACTACTCGAAGTGAACACTCCAGCTAAAGCCTCCAGACAACGTTAGTCGCTGCTTTACATTGTATGAATTAAAAATAATAATAATAATATTTATTTATATATTTATGTGTGCATATGTGCATAACTGTGTGCATGAAATAGTGTCAGGCTGGATATAAAAATACTTGAGAGTGGACGCTTGCCGCCGTATATTCAAGCTTACAACTAAATATAAGCGGAAAGATTAAGTGATTTACTTTGCTGGCAGGAAATTGAAAAGCGCGGAAAGCGGCATGTAATTCAGCAGCCAGTCCAGCTGCTGCCACGCCGTTCATGGCCGGCGGCCAGCAGTGGACACGCTCTACGCTTACCGGCTGCCAGCATGTTGCGGCTGCATGCCAACACTCTGCCCACAGATAAATATGATTTATTTACATATTTGGCGAAATTATCTGCGATTTTTATTTATATTTATATTTATGTTGCTCGGCGCTTCTTTAATGCGCTGCTATCAGCTCTACTTTGGAAAGCATTTTGCAAAGCGAAAATAATAAATAATAAAAACTCAAATAAAAGAAAGTTCATTGGAAAATGCTTATTGTTCTAATGTTTACAAATTTTTCTTATTTATATTTTATTTTCCAAATTTTTTTTTTTCTCTTTCAGTCAGCTCTTAGTGGGCGCATTGCTTCGTCAAATTTATTTGTTTTGGCCAAACATTATTTGTTCTTGTGGCCACAAGGCGGGTGTCTGCTATTGCAAACGATTTTTATGCGTAAAAATTACGGGAATTTCAATATTAAATATGCATAAGAATGTGCGTTCATAGGCGTAATAAATGTTAATAAATCAAAATATTGTAGAGCGATTTCAATACGCGACGTGTGAAATTTATGCGTTGTGTGCAATAAAAATTCCGACACATAAATCTCGAAAGGCAGCGGCCACACAAACGTTTATACCACATACATATATCCGAGTACATAATGGCGGTAAAGTTAACTGTACTGCAAGTGCGTAACATAGGGATTTTCGTGCATTCTGTTAAGCATTAAATATCAGATTTAAAAACATCGGAATACCTTCATAAACATTCGTACGAGTGTTGTGTGATAAGTCAATGAATTTTCAATTTGTCAAGAAGTAGCTTTAAATGCAACACTGGAACTGGTTTCTTCTTCTTTATTGGAGTAGACACCGTTTACGTGATTATGGCATAATTTACAACAGCGTGCTATTCGTTCTTTCTTTTCGCTGCTTGGCGCTAATTGGAAATAGCAAGTGTAGCCAGGTCATTCTCCATCTTGTTTTTCCAATGGAGTTGAGGTCTTCTTCTTCCTCTACTTCCTCCGGCGGGTACTGCGCCGAATACTCTCAGAACTCTTTTCGTACACTTTTCTCTCGAAAACTCGTAATGTCGACTTATCAGTTGTTTCATCGTACATGCCTTTGAACCATACGAGTATAACAGGACAGGCATGATGAGTTACCTGTAGAATTTGGTCTTTGTTTGGTAGAGAAACGATTGTCTACTCAGTCCGAAGTCGTACCTGACAAGAGTTACTTGCGTTGGATTTCGATGTTGACGTTGGTGTTGGTGTTAAAGATCATTACAATTTCAAAATAGGCTCATTCTGCGTCGATGCTGTGCTGCCAGCGCTGCCAGCGCGATTTCCGAGCATTGTTGGCGTCACGGAAGGTATTTTCCGCAATACGATTGAGAACCGAGGTTGCTTGGGTCCCCTCCGCCAGCGGAAGATTGCCTCTTTGTTTCGGGTTCATACTTAAAGAGCCATGACTCGTCTCCTGTGATTACGTTATTCAAAAATTGGGGGTCACTTTCACATGTTCTTGGCAAACCGCACCACTAGCCACAATTTCAACCTGGCTGTGCGTACTTGTGGGACCATCTTCGAGCACACCTTGCGCATGTTCAAGTGCTTCGTCACAATGTTACGTATATTTTCATAAATTTAACATCTGGGAAATTAAACGAATACTTAGTCGACGGTCTGAGTTCAAAACTTTGCGCACACGAGTCACATTGTCGGTGTTTATCGAAGTCACAGGTCTCCTAGCACGGTCTTCATCAGCGACCTCTTCCCGGCCCTCCAAAAAGGCCTGGTGCCACCGAAACACACACTTCTTGCTAAAGCAACACTGGGTACGCCTGCATCATAAAAAACGTCTCTGTCGCAGATTTACCGAGTACCGTACCTCTGTTCATGACCAGACACATTTGCTTCGTTTCTTTGTCCAATCTGGAGAAAGCAGAACTGACCGCGTATGTATCAATTGTTATATCGATGCCGTCATCAGATTGCTTTAATCTTACGCACAGTATGCGCGATATAACCTTATCTGCGATGTTGAGGAGACTTGTCCCACGATAGCTGGCGTAGATTGTGGTTCCTCCCTTTTTTGTCGATTAGGCAAGCTTTCATCCGATTATATTCTACAAAGAATCTGGTGCATGCTCCATATCACTTCTTCGACGCCGCTTTTGAATAGCTCGGTCCAAGTCTAAGTCCAAGCACTCTACTGAAAGCTCGGAGCTAATAATTCAATTCTGAATTGCGGTCCGGATTTTCCGGTAGTTATTTTGCTTTCAGTTAGGCATGATTCAAGTTCCTTCCTAGTTTGAGTTAGGTTATTTTAAGAGATTAAGAGATCATCGACAAAGCGAGCCTTTTTCAGATTATTTGAGATTGCTAAGGTCAGTTTTGTCTTCTGGTTCCCCGAAGGTGATGCCGGTAAGAACGTAATCGTTAAAGGCGACCGTTGTCGCACCATGATAACCGATTATTTGATGCCTGAAATTGAAGCTCGTTATATCGGCGATATTTGGATTAAATAGCAGATAATTTTACCTTATAGGCAGGTTAATTGATCACCGAAATCGTGTGATATAACAGTGCTAAATTTTTTCTTGTGTGGGTGTAAAGACTAAAGTCTATGCGGATAATACCGCTTCGATTCTCGACTTGGAGCAAAATATCACACTTGTCAGTCGTCAGTTATCAGTCGAAATGCTCGAACGATTCATCCGAAATTGGACTCAACGGATGGACCAACTTATATATAGCTACGACCAATATATGAAAGAAATAATCTTCAAAAAATAAATGCCAATAAATGCTCATTCGAATGATAATAATCATTCCCCACTGAATTTGAAGTTGTTGTGTTTTTTTTTTTAAAGAGTAGGGAACCTCGAAATAGATCAGCCTTCATAAGTATTGTTGGAGCTTATGGTTGACCAAATTGAAAATCAGTTTCTGTCTCGGATCATAATAACACAAAGTCTGAGCAGTCCTTTTAAGAATATTGTCTAAATAAATGCTAAAATCAGTTAACGTTTCTTTAAGGTTTATTGGACCTATATTCTATTTATTTTATTATTCAGATCGGATTCGAGCAATACTCGTATGAATAACTTTGACTGACTGTATGATTATTTTAGAAAAGTATATTCCAAAAGCCACTGATTCTTTAAGCTGCCCTCCAAACCTATATTATATTATTATTTGTAAATAAGTATGTACCTGTGTATGCGTGTAAAATTTAAAGCGTGAAATGTTTCTGTCCGACAGGTGCACGAGCAACTGTCTACAATCAGTAAGTCTGTGTCGGTGTAAAATATTACAATTTGTATTTATTGCTTCAATATGTCTAAATGTTTGTATGTGTGAATAAATGTTAGTGAATGTTTGTGTGCATAAATGTATGTGTATGTACCTAACGAAGTACGAGCGCTTTCGTTTGGCCATCAGTTGCGCAGACACGTCTGATAAGCATTTATGGCGTTTGATAGCCAACAGATGCCAACTAAAGAATGCGCTATAAATGCGAAAAATATGCATAAATTAGTTGTAAATTTAACAAGCGGCATTACGTAATATAAAAATATTGTCTGTTATCTATTTAGCATGCTGCGCATATAATACACATTCGTACCTCCCCATTTGGCGGTACTCTTTATTGGATTAAAACCAAAAATGCTGGCCAAATGTTAAACATTCTTGCATCTCGTCTTCGGAATTGCTGGCATAACGGCATAAAACTTAATCATCCATTTGTATAGTATATTTCGGTTTTTATTGAAGTTCATCTACAATTTTTATGCTGTTACAAAATGTTGCGCGAGTTCACTTAACGGTTGTTTGAAACACCTTAAAATGAACCAAATGGAATGGCGAATCGAATTGGTTTACTGTCTGTCTTGCTTTCCTCTTGATAACCGTCTGTAGAAAGTTGAAGCTCATAAGACGTTGGAATAATGACCATAATCAGACCATTGACTCACGGATTAGGCAGGCTTTTTTTAAATATCAAAAGAGCCGCCAATTGAACTTGAAGGCTCAAAGCCGGCACAAATGGTCACTAAGAACACACAACACAAGCTCATAAATCCCTTTCATAAATCTTAGAACGTCTTGAGATCCTTAAAATCAATGCCAGAGACAAAAAGCGTTAATTCGGCTACAAAGTAGCCATAAAACTCGTCATAGACGCCGAATTAACTCTCCACGGGCGTCGTGTACGCTCTCTGCTACGGCTGCTTTATTTTTTTAACTGTGTACTGGATGTTGTTTTTTCGGTTGGGTCTCAAGATGAGTAATAGCGTTGCGAATAGTATGCTCAGCAGGCCGATTATGCTGACCATAAGTTGATCGAAGCCCACGACTCACTCGTGATCGGTTAAAAACGGGCTATTTTATTGTAAAGGGTGGACCATCTAACGTTTTAAATTTGAATTATCTATATTTCGACATTGGAAACGTCAAATACCATTCGGAAAGTGACAGATACTCAGTAAAAGGTCTAAAATTTACGAAATTGGTTTACTATTTTACAGTTCACTATTCTACAGTTCGCAGATTGGGCAGAAGATCGTTTGACCGAGGATGGTCAATTTAACCGAAAAATCATCTTTTCGGATGAGGCTCATTTCCACCTCGATGGTTACGTTAACAAGCAAAATTGTCGCATTGAAGGAACCGTAACCATCAATGGTGAGCGATATCGCGCAATGTTAACCGAATTTTCTTCAAGCAAATTAAAGAGGAAGACTTGGGCAACATTTGGTTCCAGCAGGACGGCGCTACGTGCCATACAGCAAACGCTACACTCAATATTTTACGCCCTATCTTCGAAATAATAATAATCTTATATGGCCCACTCTATATAAGTACCACTATTTGGATCACCCGTTTTCCTTAAAAATTTTTGAGTTTGATATTTATGCAGCTATAACCTATAGAAGTCTGATATCGCCGGTTCTAAAATAAAGGTAAAGGGAAAAAATACGTGAGCCAAAATGTCGGATCGATATCTCAAAAACTAACTAGTTCATAATAATACATCTATATACTAACGGACAGCTGGCCATCGTGAACATTTGTATATACTATATATTTACTTCAGATGAAAGACCTCATCTCAGATATTCCTACTTTCCATATAGCGTTTTTTTCGGTCCATAAATTTTCAATACATTTTATATATCATCCATGTTAATATGTTACTAAGATATCTGATAGAAACTGATAAGTATAAAATGGTATAGTGGTGATAATGGAACCATGCGTTCTCCAAGGAGTAATAAGACTAATACTATGTACTTAAATATCTTTATCAGATTGTTTTTAAAATGGTTGTCATAGTTCTCACTCATGCTGGAATAGTGCTGGCGGAATATGAGCCACTATCACGGCACTATCTTGTGCTAGGTAGGTGGGTAGAGTGGATGTCTGAAAATGTACCTATGTCTATAGGGGCCCATTGTGAAACCAACGAAACTAATATCATCTCACTTATCCTTTAATTATGTTCACTCTGAACCACCTTGTGCTCTTAAAGAAGTTCATCAATACAAAGAATTTTATGTGTGCAACCTCCTAGACAACGACAAAAAACCCTTAACCGATAGTTGTGATTCTTTTCGCATTCGCTTAGAAGATGCTTTTTCTAATCCTTGAAAGCATATAAAATAGTCATCGTATGGTTTTCCCAGTCTGCAGGCTTGTTTGCTAGACAGTGAGCTATTAACATTCTTACTAGAGTTCTCAAGTCATTCCCTTAGTCGACCAGTGCGGCTCATATTCCATTCACGTCACGTTTGTCTGCTTGTTGAGCAAGTTCAGCATTAACTCTACCGAGACACAGGTTATAAGCATATCGATAGTGACTATCACAAGCCACTCATTAAAAATTATATGTGAGCTAGCCTAATAATACGTATCCCTCTTTGCAAGCTTGTTCCAAGCGCTATTTTTGTCGCGCACAGTTCACATTCAGAAGTTGGTTAAATTTTTGGTACATGCATTTAAGCCGAATCAAAATGTAAAATCACGTCACAAAACTTTAAGCTTTTGTCGCTTCTTCATTTCACTAAAAAAATTTGCCTGCGCCCACACAAAAACTATCACCAAATATGCTCCATATCCTCCAGCTGCCGCTACACATATGCCACACATTCGCTACCTCAATACGGTGTGTAGAGTGCATTCCACATCATCGGGGTTAAATTTGGGTTTTAATTCCGCATTTTCATTCACCGCATGCACACTTTTCTTTAACTCCATGAATGATTAATTTTTGTTTTTGCTTTTTATTAGCATTTCCGCTTTTTACGACTTACCATAATTATTTTCACCCGTCGTCGTGCTTACCGCTTAGTTGAAAAGCCATCCAACTATTTTTATCTCATTAAGTTTCGAACGAACGATTTTTTCGTGAAAATTGTTTCATGTGCTTTTATACCTCTGTAACATTTTGTGCCAAGAGGATGATATGTTTGTTTCATTTACCGTTCCGCTCCGTTTATACTATATCAAGTTACCTATACTATACGTATGTCCAAATAATCACAATGGCAGGAGAAATGATCCTCGGTTGGTTATTGTACTCTGCCCCTTAAGTGATGTTAGGATGATTAGGAGCACCCTAATGTACAGCATTTCTCACTCAAAACCCTTGCATACTAATTTCTTTTACTACGAGGACACTATACTATGAACTATATTATTTGATCCTGTCGCTGTGGTCCCTTGCCTGAATGGGAAGCTTTTTTGTCCACCGCTACCATCCTAGCTCCGGGGTATTTTTTCCCTACCTTAGCTATAGCGGCTTTAGACAGTTACACCGATCTGTTGCTCTCTCAAACAATCTTTTCGATTTGGCCTGGGTACCAGTCGGCATCCGTGCATGTCAACGCAGCTTGCACCCACTTTCATTGGTGTCAGGGAATTCGTCTTCCGGGATCTCCCTCATCCGGCCCCCGGTTACAATATGACTCATTAGCTAACGATGTAGCAGGCGTCATCTCCTTCGTTTTTGGTTTTTGGTTGACTGTTGTTGACTCGGCTATAATCGCGTAAGCGGTGTCTACGCCAGTAAAGAAGAAGAAGAAGCTTAGCCTCTTTAGTTCACCTCTGATTCTTCAAGTTTAAAATTGGGTATAACCGTTTGCGCGCAGTCAATGAACTTTTAAGCTCCTCTTTAATTAGAGGTTGCAGCTGTACTCTTCTTATTCGGTAGGCAGAATGACGTATCTCTGCGTTTCTGGCTTTCGCTGGATCATCCACCTTAAAAAAAGGATCATTCTTGGTTGGATTCACTACTGGCAGCTTCAATTTTGTCATCTCCTTCCCATTTCTTCTTAGAAGCCATGCTTAGGATAAAAGGATTGGTTAAGACTGCCGGCGGTATTGTTGGTTTTCTCTAGCTAGGCTTAGCTTCGGCTCTCGTACTGGTTAGCTCCTGTCTTAGTGTCAGCTACTTTCGAGTTAGTTACAAATAGTACTCTTCTGTCTTCTGGGAACAATTAGTTCCCTCCGGGTTTTTCAGGAATGTGGTCTCTTTGATTCTTTTTTCTTGTATTGTTTTGGTTCGTATTTTGAACATACGAGTGGAGGGGAAAGTAACTCCGCTATACAAGTAAAACCATCATATTACGGAGGGCGTCAGGTATCCGTTAGCTTCGTACGGGACAGGAACTAAAAGGTCAGACCTCAACCAGATACCTTCTTCTTCTTCTTTACTGGCGTAGACACCGCTTACGCGATTATAGCCGAGTCAACAACAGCGCGCCAATCGTTTCTTCTCTTCGCTACGTGGCGCCAATTGGATATTCCAAGCGAGGCCAGGTCCTTCTCCACTTGGTCCTTCCACCGGAGTGGAGGTCTTCCTCTTCCTCTGCTTCCCGCGGCGGGTACTGTGTCGAATACTTTCAGAGCTGGAGTGTTTTCATCCATCCGGACAACATGACCTAGCCAGCGTAGCCGCTGTCTTTTAATTCGCTGAACTATGTCGATGTCGTCGTATATCTCGTACAGCTCATCGTTCCATCGGATGCGGTATTCGCCGTGGCCAACGCGCAAAGGACCATAAATCTTCCGCAGAACTTTTCTCTCGAAAACTCGCAACGTCGACTCATCGGTTGTTGTCATCGTCCAAGCCTCTGCACCATATAGCAGGACGGGAATTATGAGCGACTTATAGAGTTTGGTTTTTGTTCGTCGAGAGAGGACTTTACTTTTCAATTGCCTACTCAGTCCGAAGTAGCACCTGTTGGCAAGAGTAATCCTGCGTTGGATTTCTAGGCTGACATTGTTGGTGGTGTTAATGCTGGTTCCTAAATAGACGAAATTATCTACAACTTCAAAGTTATGACTGTCAACAGTGACGTGAGTGCCAAGTCGCGAGTGCGACGACTGTTTGTTTGATGACAGGAGATATTTCGTCTTGCCCTCGTTCACTGCCAGACCCATTTGCGTTGCTTCCTTGTTCAGTCTGGAGAAAGCAGAACTAACGGCGCGGGTGCTGAGACCGATGATATCAATATCATCGGCATACGCCAGCAGCTGTACACTCTTATAAAAGATTGTACCTGCTCGGTTCAGTTCTGCAGCTCTAATAATTTTCTCCAGCAGCAGATTGAAAAAGTCGCACGATAGGGAGTCGCCTTGTCTGAAACCTCGTTTGGTATCGAACGGCTCGGAGAGGTCCTTCCCGATCCTGACGGAGCTTTTGGTCCCGCTCAACGTCAGTTTACACAGCCGTATTAGTTTTGCGGGGATACCAAATTCAGACATTGCGGCATAAAGGCAGCTCCTTTTCGTGCTATCGAAAGCAGCTTTGAAATCGACGAATAGGTGGTGAGTGTCGATTCTCCTTTCACGGGTCTTTTCCAATTCACCGCATGGTGAATATCTGGTCGGTTGTTGATTTACCAGGTCTGAAGCCACACTGATAAGGTCCAATCAGTTTGTTGACGGTGGGCTTTAATCTTTCACACAATACGCTCGATAGAACCTTATATGCGATGTTGAGGAGGCTAATCCCACGGTAGTTGGCGCAGATTGTGGGGTCTCCTTTTTTATGGATTGGGCATAGCACACTTAAATTCCAATCGTTGGGCATGCTCTCATCCGACCATATTTTACAAAGAAGCTGATGCATGCTCCTTATCAGTTCTTCGCCGCCGTGTTTGAATAGCTCGGCCGGCAATCCGTCTGCCCCTGCCGCTTTGTTGTTCTTCAGGCGGGCAACTGCTATTCGAACTTCGTCATGGTCGGGCAATGGAACGTCTGCTCCATCGTCATCGATTGGGGTATCGGGTTCGCCTTCTCCTGGTGCTATGTGTTCACTGCCATTCAGCAGGCTGGAGAAGTGTTCCCTCCATAATCTAAGTATGCTCTGGGCATCGGTGGCTAGATCACCCTTGGGGGTTCTATAGGAGTATGCTCCGGTCTTGAAACCTTCTGTAAGTCGCCGCATTTTTTCGTAGAATTTTCGAGCATTACCCCTGTCGGCCAGCTTATCAAGCTGTTCGTACTCACGCATTTCGGCCTCTTTCTTCTTCTGTCTGCAAATGCGTCTCGCTTCCCTCTTCAACTCTCGGTATCTATCCCATCCCGCACGTGTTGTGGTCGATCGTAACGTTGCGAGGTAGGCAGCCTGTTTTCTCTCCGCTGCGACACGGCACTCCTCATCGTACCAGCTGTTCTTTTGCACTTTCCGAAAACCAATGGTTTCGGTTGCAGCTGTACGTAAGGAGTTTGAAATGCCGTCCCACAGTTCCCTTATACCGAGTTGTTGACGAGTGAGCAGCAAGCCGAGTAGAAAATCCTTCGGCTGTCTGTTGTGATTGCAGCTTCTCGACGTCGAACCTCCCTTGTGTTTGTTGGCGTGCGTTTTTTTGCTGCACAGAGGCGGGTGCGAATCTTGGCTGCAACAATATAGTGGTCCGAGTCGATATTAGGACCTCGGAGCGCACGCACATCTAAAACACTGGAGACGTGTCTTCCGTCTATCACAACATGATCGATCTGGTTGGTGGTTTTTCGATCCGGAGACAGCCAGGTAGCTTGATGTATCTTCTTATGCTGGAATCTAGTACTACAGATAACCATATTTCGGGCCCCGGCGAAGTCGATCAGCCTCAACCCATTTGGGGATGTTTCCTCGTGGAGGCTGAATTTACCGACCGTAGTGCCAAAGATACCTTCTTTGCCCATCCTGGCGTTGAAGTCGCCAAGCACGATTTTGACATCGTGGCGGGGGCATCTCTCATAAGTGCGCTCCAAGCACTCATAAAAAGCATCTTTGGTCACATCGTCCTTCTCTTCCGTCGGGGCGTGGGCGCAAATCAGCGATATGTTGAAGAACCTCGCTTTGATGCGGATTGTGGCTAGACGTAGTGAATGATAGTACTCGGCGACGGAGTCTCTCTCCCACCACGAATCCAACACCAAACTTGCGCTCCTTTATATGGCCACTGTAGTAAATGTCACAAGGACCTACTCGTCTCTGTCCTTGTCCCGTCCATCGCATTTCTTGGACGGCGGTGATGTCAGCCTTTATCTTTACGAGGACATCTACCAGCTGGGCAGCGGCACCTTCCCAATTAAGGGACCGGACATTCCAGGTGCATGCCCTCAAATCATAGTCCTTATTTCGTTTGCCATGGTCGTCATCAAAAGGGGGGTCTCTCATCCGAGGCTGTGTTTGCTTTTTCATTGGGGGTGTTTTTTTACGTGGCGGGTCCCAAACCCAGCGCACAACCCTATGCAGGGGATGTTTCGCCTTCTCACGTTAGCTCGCCTTCAAACGGATGTTCTTAGGCTACCCAGAGGATACTTGGTCAAAGACCGGAAGTCGTGAGCTGCTTGAGTCATATGTAAAAGAATCGTTTCTGGCCACTCCCAAGTGAATGGCGATCAGAGAACTTTCCTCACTTGCGTGAACTTCTACACATGACTCCATCCTCCAGAACCAGATACCTACCAATTGCAAAAATTGTGAACTGTTTCCAGTCCGTCCAACCGGTTGTTGTCATACTGTGGTAACTATTACCACTCGGCACACTCAGGGTGGATGCAGCGGACGACCGACCAAGACCGATAAAATAGGTTTAGATATAAGGATGTTATTCAAATACCCAAAAAGTGAGAAATGGGTATACATATAACTTTGTCTGGCGATTCTGAAAAATACATTTTGAAGCATTTTGAAGCTCGAACATATTTCAAAGTCTCATTAATTAGCATAGGCGAGATTATATCATTTTCGGCTGCGTCCGAACTCAGCCCTTTCTTACTTCCTTGCGATAAATTTTTTATGCTTGTCATATCCGCGTTAAGTCTAATACTCAACACGCTGCTTGAATGAAATTATGCAGATTTTTAGCACCACTTGACGTGATTTCCCCATTCCAAGTTGTTGCAGGTCGCGCGGCAAGCCGCTGCCAAGTCGCAAATGGTTGGAGAATGAAAGGAGTGTGCATGGAGTGGAGGAAAGGTGATAAAAAAAAAACAATAAAACAAAAACAAAAATGACTTTGCTATTCATGTAACGGGGTCAATGTTGCCATGTCATTTGGATTTATGCGCTGTCTTCAATGTGGCTTGAGGGGCGTGCTTCAATGGTTTTAGGATAACAATGACACCGTGTAATTAAAATGATGTGACAGAAATAAACCAAGGCAACAACAATACAAATAAAACAATTATAAACAATATGCAAATGTAGATTAATATTAAGTGCGGTTTCGCTTTGTTGGGCACAATTATTTAATGAATATAATTCCTTATTAAATGATTAAGGAGCGGTTTTCATTATTCATTTGTTGTTGAAGGGTTAAGAAAGATTTGCACGCACTTTCGGTTATTCGGTTTCCGTTCTTTTGAAAAATATACGATGACATGGTATTACGTATATAACTGCGTCGCATTGTAAAGCTCAGTGAGCTCGTGTATATGTTATAGAGAAGAGCATCACAAAGATGGAATATGTGCCCCATACACACAAGAAAATATAAATGTTTCCACTCCGACATCATAACTTTGAAGTCATCATCAATGTTTGTGCAAGAAAACTCACGAAAGCTAAGACTGTTATGATTGATGGCTTCCGTGGCAGTGAATGCGACTGTCTGTTCAACAAAACACTCTCCCACCATAGAAGTTTGTTACATTTTTGGATATGTCGATAGTAACAGGAGAACAGAAGAGGTTCCATATTCTTCCTTTTAAGAATTTGGTTGAATTTCTGTTGATGTTTCATAAGAATTTACAAGTTTTATTTTTGTGCGTATATATGTGCGCTGGTTAGGTTATGTTGTTCGAATTCGGATGGGCATCGGAAGCCAGGGCACCACGCATCCAAAAGAAGGATCAAGTGCAAAGCGACCTGTAGGCGGTTGGGATGTACGAGGTTTGACAATTAAGTGATGAGACTGTCTCCGCGCCCCTCGCCCGAAAAAAGCTCGCATGAGCAAGTCGAAGGTGAAAACAATGATTATTGCCGTTTTTGATAGCCGTGGAATCGTCTACTAAGAATTCGTTCCACCGGGGAAAACTGTGAATCAAGTCTACTATTGCCAAGTACTCGAAGGATTGCGAAAACGAGTCAACAGGGTGCGCCCAGACATCGCTCGTAACTGGATCCTTCATCACGGCAACGCGCCGTGCCACACCGCCCTCAGCGTGTCCCAATACTTGGCCTCTAAAGCGATCGCCGAGTTGCAACAGCCGCCTTTTTCGCCCAACATGTCACCCTGTGATGTTGAGTCGATTACGGATATCCAGGCGGCCGTGACGAGGGTATTCGCGGACATCCCAGTCGAAGCGTTCCAGAAATGTTACGAAGCATGGAAAACGCGCTGGAATGGCTGTATAGCTGCCCAGAGGCCACTGGCGATGCTTTGCGTTCTCGACTCAGGCCGTCCCACGGTTGTTGGGCCAAAGAAGAGAAGCATTTTGCGGTAGATTGTCAACACTCTAAAGGAGGATAAGCTCCGGAGCAGTTGACATACTGCTACCTTAATGGCCAACTCTACTTGAAAGTCGCTGCGGTGGTCAGAAGCCAGATACTGGAGTTGAGGGAATTTTTCCGACAGTGCTCTCCTACACCAACCCTGCCCGCAGGTTTTGATCTCTGTAAAAAGGCATGCCGAATCCTCCCCTACTATACGCTCGTCGAAGGTAAGAGAGCAGATAGCTGCAGACAAGGCTAGCCTCGGCGACCTGATAATACATGTGTTTTGGAATGAAATCAAAGTGTACAAAGATTCCAGGGTAACGCAGTCATTTTAGTACCCACATACTCTGAGTTGGATAGCAGCTTGCGTGATCATACACCTTGAGTCTATAGCCTCCGCTGGTGCTATAGAGCATCAAGACGTTCAATGCCATAGGTGAAGTGATTCATAGTGCGCCATAAATAGTGATTAGAACACCTTTAGAAAACCGTTGAACGCTCGCCATTTTTTTCCAACGCCTTCCACGAAACAAAAATTCCGCAGAACATCATACGTTTACCTATAATTGCATAGACCCAAAGGCAAACAAGTGGTAGTGTTGCCAATATCTGTCCTACAGCTGTACAGGCACAAGGATGTCTTCCTGGTCTTTCCGCGATATTGACTTTCTATGAGAGCTTTTTGTCTAGGATAATTCCTAGGTACTTAACTCTGTCAGCAGGTCGAATACGCGTGCCAAAACTCTCCAATTGATTACATAAATATTTAATTTATCAAAAAAGATCTAAAGAAAAGGCACAGAATAAGATAAAATTTTAGATAAATTTATATCTTTTATTGCAAGGTACATATTTAATTCGATATATAATATTATTTGAAATAAAACCTTAAGCTGTTTATGTGAATATGCCACACTTAAATTTACCCACATCCACATACTATGGTCATTTTCGAGGGTACTTACCACAATGGAAGTTAAACATTTATTTTAAATTAAAATATGAATACATATATATTGTAGGTATCTGCGGGTAATATAGATATGGCATCTGGTACACTGATTTTTAAACCAATATACAAATGAAAATACACTTCTGTTTTGATATTATTATACTATGGCAATAGTGCAGTTATTGTGGACTTCTATGTGAGTTGAGCTGAAATGCAATTGTGGTTAATAAAAAGTACTTTTTGTTCGATTTTTGACCACTGGCGTTACTAGTAATAGGAATATCAGTAACCTCAATTCTTTTATTACACCAAAATACTTACGTAAGTGTTTGTATTTTAAATGTTTAAATAAATATTCAACGTGTTATGTTACGATGACCGTTACAAAAATACCCGTATACAAAAATAACCGTGTTTTTGCAATCAAATAACTGTATTTTTTTATCTAATTATTTAAGAATTTTATTTGAATACCTGTTGTTTTATTTGTTTAATAATTGGTTAAATTGAAAAGCTATTGTTAAATATATAGAAAGTTTAGAAAATTTAGTAACTACAATATTAGTTTTAGTACTTTTTCCGAAAATGGCCTATAGCTCTTTGATTTTGATCGGACATTTTGAACGGCAGCAGTTAGTGGTCCGAACTGAACAGTATGTTTGGAGATTGTAGCGTTGCTTTCGATGCTATATCCTACAGACACGGTCGGTTAATACCGGCGATTTCTAGAAATGAGCAGATTCCTTTACTTGTGACAAACAACTATCACAAAAGATCTTTTGCAATATTCTGAACGTTTCGAAACTCCTTTGCTGAATAATTCCATTCATCGTTAAAATCGCTTTATATACTTCAGAAAGACGTATCCTAAACCCTAATAAATATTATTTTGACACAACATAACAAGCAGAGGTAAACGTGCCCGATAAACTACTACTAACAGGTCAATTGAAAAGTTCTCGGTCAGATAAATAGAAGGAGCTACTAGAATAAAGTCCATATGATTTTTAGTTAGCCCTAATCTTCGAAAAACGCGTATATTGACTGCTGACAGATTATTAGATTGTGATAATATTCACAAAATTAATATAGCGAAGACAAAATTCATTTGCATCAACACAACCGAAACGCCAAACCTACAGATCGCTGGAACATGTCTCGAAGAAGGCGACGAGTTTTGCTATTTAGGTAGCATTATCACTAAAAATGGTGGATCAGCAGCCGATATGCAAAAACGTATACCCAAAGATCGCGCTGCCTTCGGAGTGTTGAATATAGTCTGGAGATTAACACATATATCTATACGTTCGAAGCTAAAAATATTCGATTCAAGCGTGAAATTCGTTGTATTATATGGCTGCGAGACGTGGAATATTACAGCGAATATTTTATAGTCGCTGCAATCCTTTTTTAATCGATGTCTTCGAAAAATTTTGTGGATATTCTGTCCTAAATAATGCTAGCCTCTGGACCGTAACCAGACAGCTACCGATCCACGTCGAAATTCGACGTCGTAAATGGAAATGGATTGGCCACACTCTGCGAAAACTTCCCGACGACATTAGCAGAACAGCACTAGATTGGAATCCGCAAGGAAGCCGAAGACGCGGGAGACCAGCCAATACCTGGAGACGGGAAGTGGAAGCAGAAGCATAGAGAAGTGCACCACGTTACAAGTTAATTCATACGATGGCGAAAATCCATTAATTAGACTTCGAAGTGCTTCCGCATCCGCCCTATTCTCCAGATTTGATTCCCAGCGACTATTTTCTTTTTTCAGATCTCCAAAAAAAAATTCTCGCTAGGAAGAAATTTTCGTCGATTAAAGAGCTGATGCCAAAACTGAGACCTATTTTGAAGCAAAGGACAAATTATTCTACAAAAATGTTATATAACCAGTCAGTAGAAGTTCACGCAAATGAAGTCTCTGAGCGCCATTCACTTAAGAGATTTTTTTACATATGGCTCAAGCCGCTCACGACTTCCGGTCTTAGACCAAGTATTCTCTGAGTAGGCAAAGAACATCCGTCTGAAGGCGAGCAAAAGTTGTGCACTGGGTTTGGGAGCCACCACGCAAAAAAAAAACCCAATGAAAAGCCCACAACAGCATGTGCGACGAACTAAGATCAAACTCTACAAGTCACTTATCATCCTCGTCCTGCTATATGGTTCAGAGACATGGACGATGACAACATCTGATGAGTCAGCGTCACGAATTTTCGAGAGAAAGGTTCTGCAGAAGGTTTATGGCCCTTTGCTCATTGACAACGGCAAATACTGCAGTCGATGGAACGATGACCTGTATGAGATTTACGACGCCATTGACAGAGTTCAAGCGAATTAAGAGACAGCGGCTACGCTGGCTAGGTCATGTCGTTCGAATGGATGAAAACACTCCAGCTCTGAAAGTATTCGACGCAGTACCCGCCGGTGGAAGTAGAGTAATTCGAAAACTTCCACTCCGTTGGAAAGAGCAGGTGGAGAAGCACTTGGCTACACTTGGAATCTCCGCGCTGTTGTAAACTCGGCTACGCCAATAAAGAAGAAGAATTTACTTTGCTTATCCATTACACTTTAATATTAAAGATAACTAGCAAATCTCAAACTTATACAATTGAAAGCAAAAAAGTTGTTAAACTGCTTCAGGTCTTAAAGCTGGAGGGAAAAATAAAATTGCTCATTTTTATCTGTATTTAATAAATCTGTCTATATGTATGGTTGTATTTGCATATGTTCATAAGTAATTCATATTTCATTAACTATTTGAAATCATACAGAGCTTTAATTTCCATATTATCCCAGTTATTTTTCACGGATTTTTTTCCAATTTCCTTTTGTACAAAGCGTTTATTGTATTTCCCGTGCGTTATGCGGTTTCGTGTATATTTTCACTTCAATTTTTCAATTTCAACCGCAAATGAACCGCAAAATAAATGCTGTGCCCCGCTTGCTCCAACCCTTCACCCGCTATTTAAATATGTGCTTTACGCAAAAATGTAATTGTATTTGTGTGTGTGCATATATATGTATGTATGTATGGGTGCGAGCGTGTAAATCCGCATATATCTAAGGGTGCGGTGAGTGTTGAGGCTGGGCGTAGCCGCAACGCTTAGTGGCAACAGCCGGTTGGGTCGTTCACATTATTTGTAAATCCCACGTGTCATTGCCTGGCCACCGCACTCCCCGCTCACAGTTTGCGCTCCTCAGTCAGTTGTAATGCGGGCTAAAGAGCGGCCAGCTTTAAACTTATTATTTGCGTCACTGCTGCAGTTGCTGCGGTTTCGTTAGCGTTGCGCCGGCTTGACTCGTAATAGCGCCGTTAGTGTCGGTGGCTACCGATGGCCGGCTGGTGGTTTTGATGGCGGATATTAAAACTTTTCGCACTTGAAATGTTAGCGCAAGCATAGCACTTGTTGTTATTACATTATTTCTCTATTGAAAACGCGCGTGTTTGCCACAATTATTTCTTTTTCGCTTTAATTTCTTTAAACACATAATTGATGGCCTTTAATAATTAAAGTTCTATTCCATTTCAGTATGACTTCAATATTTGTTATGATTTTCAAGGAGAATGCCTTCCGCGACGTCTTCAATGAGTCTATTTTGAAAGTTTTTAAAGAATTGTAACGATTGGTTAAATAATTTTTTTAAATTGACTCAGTCCTATTACTTTCCGCACAAACCTTGTAGATCAAAATAATGCATTGATCAGCGCCCCGAGAAATACATTCGTCTTGCAGGTTGTATTTGGTTCCAATTGGTCGGGTGGAAGGGACATCTTTTGCTCCTTGGTTGGGTTCGTTTGCCGATCTAAAACCGCTGTGGGTTCGGCAACCGGCCGCAGTGCGACTCCACACTAAACTAAATTTTCAATTCTAACTGCCTTTATTTTAAAACCACAGCCTCACGAATCTTCCCAAAGGACCAAACTTAATAAGTAGATTGGAGCGTACTCCAATGGCTAACTGCTCTCCGTGGTACCAGATTTAAGTCTCCGGTCAGACCTTGTATCTCTTGCTACTACGAGTTGAGCACCCATCATGAATGTTTGTTCAAAATTGAACATGTTCGTTGCTGCCAAAGGACGGACGGCGGCATTATATTTACAAACTTTTATATATTATGTTAAATAAGATAAGAAATAATCTTACTATTGATACAGTCCACTAATATTAGATATCTATGTTCAAATATATTGAACATACATACACATATACATAAAATACTTAAAATGCATTGTCATGCAAAACAATAGCATTCAACAAACAATAACACAAATATTACTAAGGATAAGATGTTTACATATGATAACCCATGGGTTCTTAGAATACATTTTAGCAACTGCTTGTAAATGTACTCACATTAAAACAACCCAAGGTCACATAACATATGCACTAGAAAACAATACACTACCAGGTAGCATAAACAATGTGCTGCATACATATGAACACACACACATACACATATATTAAGTTATTTAGGATACTTTGAAAAATAGTATATAAGGTTTCCAAATTACTAAATAAAACCAGAATGAAATATTCTCAGCTCGACTAAGGTCTTTATTTTTCCCCCACCAGCGGTAAGAATTTAAAGATTCTTTGTTGAGTTTAAGTTTGATCTTACAAATCAAACAGTTTGATATATAATTTCAAACATTTGGTCCTTCGAGCCGGATAGTGGGCTCAGCCAAAGAAAAAGACCTGTATAAGGAAAATACAGGCAAGTAAGACCTGTATGAAAGAAAATACAGGCAATATATTGTAAAAGTCCATATATATATGAATATATATAGGCAATATAAAAGCCCTGCTATTTATTTAAAAAATACAGGCAAAATAAAAAATATAATTTCAAACATTTGGTCCTTCGAGCCGGATAAGTAGCTCGAGCCAAAAATTGTAAGACCTGTATGGATAAAATACAGGCAACATGTGTAAAAGCCCTATTATATACGTAAATATAGGCAATATAAAAGTCCTGTTATTTACACAGGCAAATTAATACAGAAATTGTAAGACGGGTTCATATTCCCGCATATTTATATGATCACATAAGCCGTTTAGTACGAAACTAAACGCTGTGTAAAACTGTTTATTTAAAAAATTATATATTCAGCGGCTGTGAATCGAGGCACAGCAAGGTCAACCAGGCGACCAAAACAATAACCTCCAACTATTTTTTTTTAAAGAATAAGAACAGTTCATTAAAAAAAAATAGTTGAAATGTCGAACACTGCGGACATGGTACAAAGGAAAGGCGATCTACGCGTAGAAAGGATCACTTTTGAGAAGAAGCTACGCGTAGAAGACGCAGATACAATGATTGGCGTTATAGAGCAGGCAATTGAAAGAAGATCGAAAAGAATTCAATCTACAATTGCAGATGCAAAGATAAATATAAATAATAAAGACGAAACTGAAATTGAAAATTACGAACACCGTCTCAAGTTCTATTGGAGCTGCATGGAGGGGGATATCGCCAAATTGGCGATGAAGTACAAAAAGCCACGTAATGTTTTAGGATTAGAAGAACTTTTTGTTGAAATCACTAATACTTTACGTGTATTAAAAAAACAAAAGGAAATCAACTTAATAAAAATGAAAATATTGGAATTACCAAAAATAGAATTGCAAATATTCTCAGGGGAGTTCCGAGAATGGCAATCATTCAAAGAGCTCTTCGAGGAGTATGTCCATAATAATAAGGACATAAGTGACTCCAAAAAGATGAGCTATTTAAAATCTTGTCTTCAAGGAGATGCTAGACTAATGGTTAGTCACCTGATAACGGAATCAGGTGCAAATTACAACACTGCTTGGGAATTACTGGCACACATATATGATAACGTGCGCAAACAATTTAACGAACAGCTCAAAATGGAAATGGAGAAGGCACAAACAAGTCTCTCCGATTACCAAGCTTTTGCTCAAGAAAAATTCGCAGCACTCGAGTCACAACTGGAAGCACAAGATGTGGAACATAAGCGTACACTCGATTCGTATCGCTTAGAAATTGATAACAAACTCTCACAAAAGCAACAACAACTCGATGAAGCCGAACAACGCGAACTCAAATTAAAAGAGCGTTTCAATTTATTGGCGATTTCCGAGCAAGAGTTGTGTGAAAAATTGACTAGCACTGAAAATGCCTACGCCGCCCGCTTCCAGGCGGCCACAGAACGAGAACATAACTTGAATGAACGAGTGCAAGCGCTGACAAAGGAACTCAATGGGCTTAGAGCTTCCAATGAGAATAGGGAACGCGAGTTGCGTGACAAGTTAAATCTGTCGCAGGATGAGATTTCGGTTTTACGATCCTCACAGCGCAGCTTTAACGAGACCCTGGATCGCAGCAGTGGCATTAGTTCGCCATCGGAACTGGCGCGTCTGCAAAGTGAAGCGGATAGTTTGCATTGTGTGTTGGAGTTAAAACAGAAGGAGATTTCCAAGTTGACTAAACATAATGAGGAGCTAATGCGTGATGCTGAGGAACGTGGCATTTTGCAGAGCAAAATATCCTTGCTTGAATCAAACAATGAGATGTTGAAGTCAGAGCTGGATATCAAGTTGGAGAAGGAGAAGGACTTTCTTCGTAAAATCAATTACAAAACAAAAGGGCAAAAGGAATCTTGGAGAGCTACAACTGGAAGACAAGACGTTAACAGGTATTTTATTCCCCGGGAGAGTCCTCACTTCGGAGGAAGTAGGGAAGAGAGTTATCTTTTTACAGATGAAAGAATGGATCTGGAACGGCCTGATGAAGAGCAAAATGAGGACAGGACAATTAAAGTCGCTGATGTTGGAGGTATGACAATGGAAAGTGCAGGCGAATCGAATGAGGAATCGATAAATGTAACTATTGGTGAAGACGAACAAAAACTTTGGCATGATAAGGCACCTGATGAAAAGGAAAAATGCACCGATGCAGAAGGTGATACTACCGACAAGAATTCAGCGCAAAAGAATACAAAAACGGTTGCAGCTTTGGATGACACAAGAACATCCAAAAGTGGATCCAGCAGCAGTAAATGCAGCAAGTCTGATGACGATAAATCAAAGAAAAAAGATGAGAAGTCCGGCGACAAAAAGGAGAAAAACCATAATAAAAAAGACGTAAAAGTAAATGAAACTATTGAAATAGCCGAAATAGATCCAGTTGGAAAAGCGGATGTAGTAACAACCATTTGGGAGTTACTAATACCATGGCAGCTTGCGTTAAAACAAACGGACAAGCTAAAAACCAAACGACGACTACAAGCTGCAATCATTTTCCCAGCAGTCACTTTTGCCGCCCGGGAGAATGTTCAAAATTGAACATGTTCGTTGCTGCCAAAGGACGGACGGCGGCATTATATTTACAAACTTTTATATATTATGTTAAATAAGATAAGAAATAATCTTACTATTGATACAGTCCACTAATATTAGATATCTATGTTCAAATATATTGAACATACATACACATATACATAAAATACTTAAAATGCATTGTCATGCAAAACAATAGCATTCAACAAACAATAACACAAATATTACTAAGGATAAGATGTTTACATATGATAACCCATGGGTTCTTAGAATACATTTTAGCAACTGCTTGTAAATGTACTCACATTAAAACAACCCAAGGTCACATAACATATGCACTAGAAAACAATACACTACCAGGTAGCATAAACAATGTGCTGCATACATATGAACACACACACATACACATATATTAAGTTATTTAGGATACTTTGAAAAATAGTATATAAGGTTTCCAAATTACTAAATAAAACCAGAATGAAATATTCTCAGCTCGACTAAAGACGTTTTTTAATTCCCCCCACCAGTGGTAAGGATTACTAAAATCTTTGTTGAGTTTAAGTTTGATCTTACAAATCAAACAGTTTGATATATAATTTCAAACAATGTTGTTGTTGTTGTTGTAGCGGCAGAGTTCTGCCGAGTTGACAGTCCTTGGCCGGATAAAAATCCGGGTCCGTTCCGGTTACGTAGACCCGACTGTCGTGGGAACGGAGTTTCTAGGACACGAGTCATGACTGGTGACATTTGTCGCTTGAACTTCAAATGTATTTTTATTAGAAGACATTTCATTCAAACTCTATAATATTAGTACAAGCTGAATATTACTATTTCTGATAAAGACTTTGCTGAAATTTTTAGGCAAGCATTCCCACTTGGACAGCTAGAGACGTATGTCTGTTGTGATTTTGGGATTGAAAAGGCCGATGCATACCTACAAAGCGCCTACAGCCTACCGTTATTTTATTGAGGCGCCTTATATCAATTTCAGCCAATTCGTCGGGTTCGCAAAAAATATGGCAATCGAGATACCTCCACCTTAGTATGGAGAATGCGAGTCAGTGAAGGCAGAAGTGTGCATTTGTTTCCATTTTATCTTTCTCCCTGCATGTTTGACAAGTTGCGCCCTTCAAAATCTTTTGCCACACCGCGTAAGTGCCAATGGGGGTAGTTGAAGTCTAGAGCTTGTCCAGTATTCTTGTTACAGCAGAGCGCTAAGATCTTAGTTTCTAGGACACGATCCGATTTCAGGTTTTTGCTGCCGTCACGCGTTTTTCCTGGTAGTCTTAGAAATTGCCGAGTCCACCTTAATCCAGAGCTTTTTCTACTTGCGATTCTGCCTCGCACGCTAACTTTCAATATCTTGTGGCAGGTTTTTGTTAACACTCGCTAACTTACCACTACTTTCAGGGGATACTAGCGTATTCAAATCACCTTTAACGGAAGGTCATTCCGTCTTCCTAGGTAGTGACTTTTTTTTACCGATTTCCTCACTCAGAACCACTATCCACTTCTCGGAAAGATAATCGCCTTTCATGTTGTCACAAGGTTGTGTCAGGTTGTAGGCCATGGCGAGGGTTGGTCGCAAAGAGAGAATCGCCTCAACCTGTACCTACCACACTAACTTAATTATAACGAAATGTACTTTGAGGGCTGCCTGAGTTTTAACAAGAAGGAGGCTGCCTTGGAATTAATCCACCAGCCATATCAGCAGTCAGTGGTATCATGCGTGCTTATTAAGGTGGCACAGGACCTCGGCTATCAGCTCAGGTTTCAACGAAGTCCAAACACGTCATCCTATGTATATTCCGTGTTGGTTAGGAGTCAATTGTAAGAGTCCGTTCAATTGGATGCATCGTGAGGAGGCGAACTTGCCTTACATCTCCAATAAATAGTAATAAAACTTATTACGAAATAATATTTATGGTGAGGATTTGCCTAATTGTCTTTTTCCAATGTTAGAGAAAGAAAATTCTTCAATGACCTTCTCCTGATCCGTCCTCTTCATCACATACTCCGAATTTTGAACTAATATTTCGTGAAGTTACTAGACCCGGAATTTCGGAAATGTTTGCCCTCCGAATGGACTTCAACGGCTTAGTTAGGACTATTTTGAAAGGTAATTGCCAAAGATTAAGCTAAAGATTAAAAAATCTAAATCTGCTTTAAATGTTTTACACAAAATTTAAGAAAAAGGTTCACCCATTATTCATGAGTATGTTATAACATCATATATGGGTTAGAAGTGTATTAAATATATATGTACATATAGTATATATTTACTTATGGTCATTATTATTTTCCTGTTCGTTGTTCGAAGCTCGCTGTCTGATGTCTTTGTGGCGCAAATGAGCTGACCCAACGGCGCAAGGAAAGTGTCAACAAATGCAAATTACGGTTTAGCCGAACAAAAGGTGAAGCTGTCAACAACAACAAAAAGAAAAAGAATAATCGAAAAGTGTCAAATCTAAAAGATAGGTTAAATTAAAGAACGCAAAATGAAGATGCGTAAAAAATAACAAATCCTTTTATCCCTTTATCCAACTCGAGCAGCATGTGTTTTTGCTTTCAGGCATTGACCGACATCGGGACAGTTTAAAAGCTTTGTTCGTCGTTCAAACTTAAACTCTTTCTTTCAATTTTTATTTGTTGTTTCTTCTTCGTATTTGCCCTAGTCGCATGACAAGCAAAATTCTTTAAGTCTTATTTTAGTTGAGTTAAGGTCGTCGTTTACTAGGTGCCGTTCGTAAAAGTGAAAATAATGACGGCCACCCAACAACAAAACTCGCCACCACACAGCCACACCACTCACACACACACATGCAGCCATGCATGAAGACACGTTGCCACATATTGACGCGCATTACTTATGTCATTAAAAATGTCAACTTGGAAAACCAATGAACATCCCCACAACAGCAACAACAATAGCAACGTCAACATATGCCATAAAAACCAAAAACTATTGTGTGAACACATAATAAAGGACTATAGTACACGCTTCATCTCGTTGTGAGCTCATTATTTATACGCAGAGCTCTTTTTTTACTTTTTTTATAAAATTTTTCATATTTTGGGTTTTGTTTATATGTATTGTTATACGTGGCTTCGTCTTATATGTGACTGGTATTTGAGTACACACATAATGTGTCCTGGTAGGAAATTGTTTTTGCATTATATTGAAGGTGGTATTTAGTATTGTTGGAATAGTGAAATATACACTTGTTGTGCTATAACTTATTGTCATGTTGAAGGCAATTCTAGGAATGACACTCTCATAGAAACTCTCGTCTTTATTCGCTTAAAATTGGGACATACGGTTTTCTTAACCTCACAAAATCGCCATAGCCAGGAACCCGTAGTTGTTGTTGTTGTAGCGGTACAAAAATTGCTAATGGTAGTTTCTAGGAATGCTACCGAGTTTACAGTCCTTGAACGGATAAAATCTCGGTTCGTTCCGTTTATTTACAGCGGACTGTCGAGGGAACAGCGGAAAAAGTACTAATAACTTGATACAAGGCCGGGATTATGGTATAAGGTGAATGCATTAGAACCTCCCAATCAAGCTCCCGGATCTTTACGCCAGCCACCATCGATTTGTACGGCTTAGGGTTGTCCTGACGAAACTCAACAGATGGTACAGTTCTGGTATTCTACAGTTCGCAGATTGGGCAGAAGATCGTTTAAAAAATCGTCGAAAAATCATCTTTTTGGACGAGGCTCATTTCCACCTCGATGGTTACGTTAACAAGCAGAATTGTCGCATTTGGGGCACAGAAAACCCGCACGTAATCGTCGAGAAGACAATGCACCCAGCACGAATCACCGTATGGTGCGGATTTTGGTCTAGTGGAATCATCTGCCCATTTTTCTTCGAAAATGAAGAAGGAACAGTAACCATCAATGGTGAGCGATATCGCGAACCGAACCGAATTTTTCTTTAAGCGAATTGAAGAGGAAGACTTGGACAATATTTGGTTCCAGCAGGACGGCGCTACGTGCCAGCAAACGCTACACTCAATCTTTACGCCCTATCTTTAAATTTAAAATTTTATATGGCCCACCCGTTGCTATTACGCTAGATTAAGGTTGAAGATTCTCAGTGTTATATCTGCGACGAATCGTAGAAATATGAGAGTATTTTATCAATACCTAGAAGTTCTCAGCTTTTCAGGTTGCATGTTTCGAGACTTTACTAAAAGTAAGTACTAAGGATAGGTTAGGTTAATCTGGTAGGCCAATGAGCCACGTGTAGATTTTGGTCATTTGTGATACCGGATGGAGTTCGGTTACCAGTCCTATGAAGAGGAGTCATCCTTTAGGATGCCAGCGCTTGACGCGAATTTTAACAGTCTCTGACTCTGTGGCCTCATTATCGATACCTCATCTAGTGTATAATATAGACTCCAGATTCTTACAGCGTAGTCTTACCAAAGCGGACAAGTGGACAAGAGATGGTCCATTGATTCCCTAGGTCCTGCTCTATTAATTTTAAAATTTATATATTCTTGATCTGTCAGCCCCATTCTGCGGGTGTGTGTTGCCACCAGACAGTGACCACTTGATATTCTGATCATGTTCCTACAGTCCCTTCTATCGAGTGCCAATAGAAATTTCATGTACTTTTAATCTACCGTTTTGCACATGATTTTCGAAGTTTTACACTCAGGTAGATTGTTCTAATCTCGTCCACAACTTTATTTCCCTTGAAGCCTTTGTGCCCTGGCACCCTGTAGAAGTGAAGTTGTTTGCTACTGGTAACCCTTTCCATTGCTACCCTGCTTCTCAAGACACAAATGTGATACATGGTTACTGCTTTGATGGCTGCTTGGCTGTCTAAGTAGATCTTGACTCTGGAATTGCCTGCGGATCCGCGGATTTCGCAATAGAAAAAATCGCAGTTTGTTATATGCTACAATGGTCTGGCAACTTAAGAGGATATGGCATATTAAATGGGATTTTACTCCAAAGTTTGTCTAGTATTATTCTCGTGGGATCCTAAGAAACTTTAAAATTGGTTTAAGAAGAACAACATATTTAAGCAACAAATTTAAATCGACTGGAGCTTTTGGACTCTTTGAAATGTTTAAAATCTACAATATCCTCTAGCATTTGATTGCTTGATTGTTACGCAGATTTTTGCTATTTTGTCGGAAATTTCATTGGAAATGTGGTCTTATTTTGAGATGGTAGCGAAGTAATATTGTCAAAAGGTTCCTTTGTTGTTTGTATGGACAGATGGCTGAAAGTACATATAATTCTGCAGGAGTAAATGTGTTAAGAAGGATATTGTAAAGTGATCTTTCCACTAACCAAAAAGTAGTATTTTTAAGTAAAAGACACACCTTAAGTGCTTATGATTTTTAATAGCAAATTTCCTACTGGCTTTACAGGCACGCTATTTTATCTATGAATATAGATGTGTGTCTGCGATGAAGAAAGAAAGTTTTAACGTTTTTTTATACGAACACCAGTTAGTGTTATTACGTGAATACACACATATACACGAACACTCTATAAGTTTACTCGCCACACTGATGACACTGCCGTTGCTGCTGCGTCGAATAAAATAATATAAAATTCTAAAGACTTGTGGAAAATTACACGCACAACAAAAACTATAAAATTGTTCAATGCGAAAGTTATTTTTGGTTACTAGCCATTTGGTGACACAATATAAAGGGCGATGGTTAACGGAAAACATTTTTCTGTCATAAAAGGTCAAACACACACATGCTATACATATGTACAATACATATGTTCATATAATATCATTTTGAATAGTTTCTTTAAGTTGCGCAGCCTTGAGCGCTTTTCTTTAAAACTTTGTTGGGAATAAACTAATAAATTCAATACTATTTCATAATATCATATACCAGCTTTTAGTAGTACATCGAACTCTTGTCCTGGGAGCCTGGATTAAATTTCACTTCCTGTTGCCGCTTGTTAGTCTATGTTCACATGATGACTCTTTTTGTCGGCCACACTGGTTTGGTTGGTGTGATATGAAAGAATTAAGTTGTAGAACCCGTGTCGCTCGTCCGAATGTTATCCACGACACCCAAAGAGAATTTGCTAATAGTAGGTGATAACAAGAGTCCTCGTCAGAACGCAGTCTTATGAATGTATTATAAGCAGAAACCGATTATCAATAAAAAATAGTTGCGAAGAGATGGCTTCAGCGATTCTAGTCCCCTCAATTTGGTTACCATACCAAAAATTCTTTTGTTGCTTGAATAACTAATTATTTGTCTGTAACTTACACAGTATGCCATACAGATATTATATCAGTAGACTATAAACATTCGCTCCTTCGAAAAAAAACAACCCTAAATACTTTTGAAATATTTTTTATCTAATATAAAAAATTTACTACTCATTTGTAATATTTATATCGATCGAAGTAGAGCCGCTTTTTCCAAAGGCTTTTTTTTGACAGATCTCGCATGAATCGTGTCAAGCTGTCATGTTATTTTTATTCAGTATTGTTTTACATTTCATCATGAAAAGACTCACGCCTTTCAACTTTATTACAAAACTTCACGTTTTGTAAAGAATGTGTTTCAGGTGCTTCACTTAACTTAAGCTCAACGGCCTACTGAGCGTACTATTTCGAACAGCATCACCCATATTGGAACCCAACATTCATTATTGAATAATATTCGTCCGAATAGACCTCGTCCAGTACACAGTGAAGGAAACATAGCAGCCGTAACTGAGAGTCTACTCCAGAGTTGACTCGGTACCGTACGCAGTATTTCGGACTGACGTATGATACAACTTGGCGCATTTGACGTCAAGATCTTGAATTGAAAGCATACAAAATGCAAATTATGCAAGAACTGAAGCCGCTCGAGCTTTCCAATCGCTCTATGGGTTCTTCAAAAGTTCCAAGAAGATCCGACGTTTTCGAGCCCACTTTTGTTCCGCGATGAGGCCCATTTCTGGCACAATGGTTATGTAAAGAGGCAAAATCACTGCATTTGGGATCAATCCGAAAAGATTCAAGATCTGTCATGTCATTCAGAAAAAAAGCAACTGTTTGGTGCGGTTGGTGGGCCGGTGGAATCATCGGTCCATATTTCTTCACAAATAATGCCGTTGAGAAACCGTCAAAGGCGACTATAACGCGATATGATAACCGATTATTTGGTGGCCGAAAAGATGGCGGCACTTCCCATACAACGCATCAATCAACGGATTTATTGAAAGAAATTTTCCGTGAGCAGATAATTTCACGTTTAGGGCCGGTCGATGGGCCACCAAGATCGTGAGACAGCACACCGTTTTTCATGTGAGTATATAGAAAGCCTAAAATCTATGCGGACAATCTCGCTTCGACTCAAGTCTTTAATGGACGATCTGAAACGAAGCCGCGGCCAAGATTTAAAATAAATAATCTTCAAAAAATAAATGCCAAAGGATGACCTTTCGAATGAATATAAAATTAAATTTGAAGTTTCAGTGTTTTTTTAGGGAACATTGAAATTAATCACCCTTCATTAATGGACATGCATACATATAGTATACTACTGTCATATCGAAAGGCTCTGCCAATACCATTTTGAAGGATGTTTTGGGCCACAAGCGCGTCAAATCTCGACTGGTACCGAAAACTTTGAATTTTTTGGAAAAAAGGCGTCGCGTTGAAGTGTGTGAAACGATGCTTTCCGACTACCAGGGTGTCATGAAATGCATTATAACTGGCGATGAGACTTGGATCTATGCTTACGACCCCGAAACAACCGATCAATCGAGCGAATATCGTGACAAAAGAGAGCCGAGACCAAAAAAATCGCGCCAAAGTCGCTCAAAATCAAGGTCATGTAGACTGTTTTCTTCGATTATCGTGGTGTTGTGCATTATGAATTCCTTCCAACCAGTCAAACAGTCAACAAGGAATATTATTTGAACGTTATGCGTCGTTTGCGTAACGCTATCCGCCTAAAAAGGCCGGAATTGTGGAAAGACAATTCTTGGTTTTTACACTACGATAATGCACCATCCCATACTGCCCTCGTAATTCGTAATCATTTCGCTAAAAACTCAACCCATATAATTCTGCAACCACTGTATTCACCTGATCTGGCGCCGTGCGACTTCTGGCTATTCACCAAGCTCAAAAGACCGCTCCGAGGACACCGTTTTTATACGATAGAGGATATTTAAGCCACAGAGAAGACGGAACTGAAGGCCATCCCGGAAAGTGACTACAACCAGTGTTTCGAAGATTGGAAAATCCGTTCGCATAAGTGCATTGCATCGGGAGGGAATTACTTTGAAGGGGATGAAATTGATTTGGAAGAATAAATAAAGAATTTTCAAAATAAATACAATGTCACCTTATTTTTTGGGCACAGAGTATATGATACTTACAAAATTGCCTTTACAAATAATTATGTATGTATATAAATGACGGCAAATGCGTATTTTCCTTTTGTGAAGCGTTGACGGCTGCGTTAATTAGCCAATTTATTCGTTTCTCCGTCATTTAGCAAGAAAAAAGTACTTGTCTGGCCAACTGCAGCGCCACAAACAAACACATTATTTGCACAAACAATTCTATATATGTATAATATACATATATAAGACATATGTATGTGGGTTTATTTGCGAATTTCATTTAATATTTGTTTTCTGTTATAAGTTTGCGAATTTTTCACGCGCTTAATTTCTGCACGCTCAATTTGCTTTGTGTACAGTTGACAGCGAGAGGCACGCTTCATTGAGAGCTATGTTATTGTTTGCACAAGCCCACACAAACACACACAAGCACACATTCAATGATTCTAAGAACTGTCAGTTGTGATAAGTGAACAGAAGCCGGCACATCTGAATTACACTTAGTCAAAATACCGTTAATTAATATTACTTTAGCATGTATTTGATTGGCCTGCTGGCTACTGATAGGTTACTTTTGTTGTAGTAGCGTTGCACAACATATTCCAAATGAACAGCGCGTGGAGTTCTTCCCCTTCCTCTGCTTCCCGCGGCGGTTGCTGCGTCGAATACTCTCAGAGTTGGAGTTTTTTCATCCAATCGGATGACATTAACTGCTTTCTCTTAATTCGACCAACTAGGACAATGTCGTCGATATCTCCTACAGCTCATCATTCCACCCATACATCTTCCGCAGAACTTTTCTCTGTAAAACTTGTAATATTGTTCATGCCTTTGCTCCATATAGCAGGACGGGAATGATGAGTGACTTCTAGAATTTGGTCTTTGTTCATTGAGAGGAAGCTTTACTTCTCAATCGGTCTGGTTGATGGCTACTTGGTCAGAAGCCAGGTGGTTTGATGAATGTTTCTATGCAGGATTCTAGTACTGCAGATAACCATATTTTGGACGTCGGCGAAGCCGATCAGCCTCAACCTATTGGGGAAGTTTCATCAGGGAGGCTGAGCTTACCGGCCGCTGTGCCAAGATATTTTCTTTGTTCACCTTAGCGTTAAAGTCGCCAAACACGATTTTAACATCTTGGCGGGGCAGCGCTCATAAAAGACGTCTTCGGTCACATCGTTCTTCACTTCCGTCGAGGCGTGGGCGCAAATCAGCGCTTTTTGGCTAGACGTTCATCCATCGGGGTGAATGCCAGTACTCAGGGACAGAGTGGGTTCTCACACCGATTTGAACTCCTTATATGGTCACTATAGTAAATGTCACAATGACCTTCTTCTCTAAGACCTGTCCTGTCCATCGCATTTCTTGGACGGCGGAGATGTTAGCCTTTACTGAAGAGGGCATCAACCAGCTGCGCAGCGGCACCTTCCTAATTAAAGAACCGGAAATTCCAGGTGCGTGCCCTTAAATCGTAATCCCGACTACCTTTGCCGTGGTAATCATCCAAATGGGGTCTCTTATCCGAGGCTGATTGTGCTTTTTACATGGAGGGTCCCAAAGCTAACGCACAACCCTGGGCAGGGAGGCCTTCTCATGTTAGTCCGTTTGTATGTTTTTTGGCTACCCAGAAGATATTTAAAAACAATAGTTTCTGCCCACTCCCAAGTGAATGGTGCACCCTCCTAAGGCTAGTTTCGCCAAAACCTTAGCTCTTCTTAGGGGCCATCCATAAATTACGTCACACGAATTTAAGGATTTTTTAACCCCTCCCACACTCCTTGTCACAAGTTGTCACATTTTGATTTAGCCCCCCCCTTTCGTGACGTCACACATTTTCCAATTTTATGGATTTATCAAAAAAAGGTTATTCTATTTATTCTTATATTTATTGAATAATCTTTAATAAAATCAACATTTCGTTAAATATTAAAGTACAGACACAACGAATGACTAGTCAAGAAGATACTTAATTATGCTAATTAAAAATACAAAACTTAATCATGTTGTGTCCATGGAATTTTGACCCACTCCTTTATATCATTTATTGCTGGTAAATCAGGCACTTCATTTTCGTTCTGAATTCGGAGGACAGGAACATTTTTCGTATCAACATCGTCTTCTTCCATCCATAAAGCATCGCCATCATTCATTAAACAGAGAATCTCTCGGGCACGTCTAGCCGCAATTCTTTGAGGACGAATTTTCGCGATAGATAACAGCTCTTGTTTTTTATGTGATTGTTTGTGTTGATTGGTGGCTTAATATGAAGAAAAATATAGGCCATCGTGTAGCATATACACGATCTTTTAAATAAGTATGACTCGACACTAGGGCAATAACTATCATATGGAACTTGTTTCAGATGGGATGATGCTTGGAGATTTAATAATATCTGTAGTAATAATGGAGCAAACTTAGCGTTGTCATCACTCCCTGTGACTCCATAACCTTCTGATGTCTGTTTAATTAACACAGGTGGTGGTAAAAATCCTTCTTTTAATAATTTCCAACGACTACAACGTCTTACACCGCAGCATGCAATAGTTTCACATTTAACTATTTCTAAAAAATATTGTGACTCACGTACATTAGCTTACCAAGTAGCATTATTTTTCAACATCATAGCCTGTTCAATATCTAGTCCAGTAACAGTTGGTGCAACACATTCAACAACGACTGGAAAATTATCAATGACTAACTTGCCCCAAAGGTCAGCCAACACATTGCCCGCACTTTCGAAGCTTCGTTTTTCTAGATCTAAGTCAATAGTTCGATTACTTGAATTAAGATGTGACCCAAAATCATCATTACTTAATAGTACACCAGTAAGTTCGCGACTGAGAGGTACCATGCGTGGGGCATTTGTAGCTATATAAATTGCATCTAAATGAAAATATTTAAAATGTTGTAAAGCTGAAACTATAACGCGGGAGACAATTTTGTAACTTTGATTAAGATTATAATAAAATACGATTCGCAGAAGAGCCCCAATGTTTACAAATTTATTGTAACGAACCCTGGACACGACGAGTATACCTCAGCAAGTTATACTTGTAAGAAGCAGGGGCAGTAAAAAGCTTCGTTACAACTTAAGTATTAAAAACAAAGAGTGTGTTTATAAATGTTTAATATTTTTTGTTTACCTATAAATTTCACGTTTGTACATCACAAATTTTGAAATGTGATGTCACAAAGCTTTTGACCCCCCCTGCTCCTTGTCACACAATGTCACTTCTGAATGATACCCTCACACCCCCTTCAAGGTGTGACGTAATTTATGGATGGCCCCTTAGATGTTTGTATTGTTAAAAGAGTTAAGTATTAATTTTTATTGTAAAAGTGGAGTATGAACTGTTACAACCAGTACCAGGAACGATCAAAGTATTAGACCTTGCTCGGCGAACCGAAAAAAAATAGTTGCTTTTTACCATGAGAATATGGTCTAGATCTGCGCCATGGTGAAACTGGTCGAATTAAGGGACAATCACCGTATTGTTTCGGTTTAATGCTTATCCCATCGTATATAAAGTGTCTACCAACAAGAACGATCTGCTTTTAAAATGACATTAAACACTCCAATTTGTTCAAAATGGGTTCTGTTTTTTTCTTTTTGTTAGTAAGATAATTTTATGTCAATATGATTTCTAAAATGTGGGCCATGGCGCCGTTTACATATCTCCAGCCATTTATCCCAATTTTCTATGATTCTTTATAGTATTTCGAATATAATGCGCTGAACGTTGTCTTCGAGTTTCTCGAGCGTTGCTGATTTATTGGTGTAAGCCCTTGACTCATCATACCTTTAGATAAATTAATCTAGAGGCGTTAAATCGCAAGGCGACCATTTGACTAAGCCATTTCTCGAAATTACCCAGAGCACTGAGGAGCTCTTACAGTAGGCACCAGAAACGTGAGTTTTGAACAATTTCCAAGTGTTGTACCAAAGTAAAACTTGATATGATAAAATGGCAAGCCTTACTGAACGAAATTACAGAATTTGGCTTAAATACGTAAACCAAACTAGCCGCCAAGAGCTGTCAAAATCACGTCATCCGTATTGGTAGACAATCAGTTTGAACAATGTTATACAGGGCGTATGAGTAACGTCTGCATAGCAAAATCATTCAAGATATTAAAAGTGGCAGAAGTAGCTGAGAAACGAAAAAAAAATTTTAAGTGCGAGCTTTGATATAATCGCCAGCATGTTGTTGATAAAAGTAAATATTGTCTGTGGTCCTTTGAAAATTAACTCCTTTGCCTCTATATTTTAGGTTATGGCTGGCAACAGCGCCTACTTTTGAGGAACTACATATAATAGTATATCAGTAGGTGTATATATGTTCCTTTGATCAGTGTATAGTGGTAGTAGCGTAGTTGTATTGGGATTGACATTGGTTCGAGATACATATGTATAAGTATATTTAGGAACCTTCGAACGCTAAGGAAAGAAATATTCTGAATACCAAATTAAAATAAAAATGTATCAATTTCTGTATATTTGTACATATGTACACAAATACAAATGTATCACAAACCTTATTGCTTCTCCTAGCTGCCACATCTTGTTGCACATTTTGTTGCGAGCAAACTGTTGAAGGCCAAACGAAGAAAGTAATAGCCAAAGTGGCATTTCGAAACTTTTTTCTGCTGTTGCCTTGCAAGTTGGCAATGGCGCAAGCGAACACAACCCAAAAGAAAACTGCACTAAAATGCCGAGCAAACAACGGAAATGCATATAAATTATTACTTATGATTTCTGCATTAGCAGCGACAATTTGTCGAGCCACACGATACTAATTAAAAATCGATGTCGCTGCGGCGCACCAAAGAGAGAAGGCAAAGCAAGACGAAGACAAGTATGCTAGGCACAAGTTTGCATGGACCAATGGTAAAAGTAAACTGCAACAGCAACAACAATAGGCAATTATTGATTAATGAGCAAAGAAATGTTGCTGAGGCGGCAATAATTAAAACTAAGTGCAGCATTGTTGCATTACTTTGGGAAATTGGGTCAATAGCCGAGCTGCGCCTTTGTCCAATGCCATTGCTAATTGCAAACAGTATTGCTGTGCCGTGTAGATTCCTTTATAAATATCACCAACAAAGCCAGATGACAATAAACGCTTTTATAGGGTGTGTTGAAATGTATTTTGTGCATTTCTTATAGCATACAAAGGCTTGAGATCCCATCTGAACAACTTTTTCGATTAACCTTACACAAAAATGTTCCATACAATGACTTCTTTTTCATCATTCAGTTTGTACGGCAGCTAATGGAGCTTTCAATAAGAGCGCTACAAATCAAAAACGAAATTCTTTATTCCTGTGAAAGTATATTCGCCATTATGTACCGAACTCGATTTCTTTTGCATGGCCAACACGGGCACGCTTGTAAAAGTTCAAACGTTGAACCCAATTTTCGACGATTTTCAAGCAATCGGTCAAAACTGCTGCAATTTCACGTTCGATATTCGTACGTAGGTCATCAATCGTCGCTTACTTATTGGCATAGACCATAGACTTGACGTAACCCCACGGAAAATAGTCTAACGGCGTCAAATCGCACTACCGAAACGGCCAATTGACTGGGCCTCCACTTACTTTCACTCATGAGGAGGTTGATAATGTCATCGACAAGGCAAAATCTTCTAAATTCATGGCCTTGCATGTGTTAAAGCATCTAGGCTCGACGACTGTAAGTAACCCCACCAAGGTTCTCAACCTGTCGCTGACGACTCTTCAAGTACCTGATGTGTGGAAAGTCGAAAGAGTGGTCTTACCCCTGAAACCTGGGAAACCCGCCAACAAAAGGGAGTCCTATCGTCCGATAACTCTCCTCCTGCCTGCAGTGAAGACACTTGAGGCCTTGCTATTCCCGACCTTCACTCACCACCTGAGCCCAGCAAACCACCATAATGGGTTCCGAAAAGTACACGGTAACATCACAGCACTTAGCGTCCCGTTTTTTTAAGTTCTATATCTTGAAACTCCCACAGCCATAAGATGGAGTTTCCATAAACTCGTACGCTGATGATGGCATGATATTGACGTCGGAAAATGGAGTCAATGGCATGGATATCATGACCCCTAAGATTTTAGGTGTAACTTTTGTTAGTCTATGCTTCTTCATTCCTCTTACGACCGCGATTGTCGCCAAAGTGCAGAGCCGCAACAAAATCATCAAGTCGCTAGCCGGCAGCACATGGGAAAAGGACAAATAAATGCTATTGTCAACTTACAAGACAATTGGCCGGCCGGTCCTGCAGTGAAATACACACCTGTCAGAATACTGCACTCCGGATATCTCCTATCGAACACCTACATAGTGAGGCCCATATGCTCCCAGTTAAGGAGTGTAATGAACTCCTCGTCAAGCTGTTGGGATATTTTCGCAGAAATCACCCTTGCAGTTCTCTGCCTGGAGTGGAACCGTCTACTAGGAACATCAAGAGGTAATTTCTCAATTACTTTGACGACATTAGACAGTACTATGACCAGGCTTCGGACACAACAAACTTGCGACAAGCACTGACCGCCATTCGCTGTGGAACTATCAACACTTTCACCGACGCCCTTCCAGTAAAAGGCGTACTCGGAGTCAAACCACCACCCATCGCAGATGAAGAGTTAACATATCTAATATATGTCCTGCGTGAAATGAGTTTCCGCATTACACTGACCACCACCTTACATTCCCCTCCGATTCTACTCATCTGAAACACTTCTCTCTTTGGTACGTTTATTGGGCTTTCCGTTAGATGATGTCGACGACAACTTAGCTAATCCTTATCATCCTAACGGGAACTAAGTACACGCTAAAACAAAAACTACAACAGACAACAGACAAAACAGTCAAAAGAGAGGGAAAAAATATTACGACGTTGGTTCTCGCTATCGGTATACTTTTTTATAGTCCCTATTGAAAAACCTGTTATATGCTTTAGTGGTTTGATTACAGCGATTTCGACAAGGGAGCATCTTCTTGAGAAGAAAACGACTTCTTCGAAATTGTAGGTCGATATCTCATAAACTGAAGGGCTTTTTCACTTATGTACAGTCAGAGGAGCATGTCATTTATATATACATTTTATAGGGTCTTCAAAATTTCTTTCTGCGTGTTACAAACTTTCAACAAAGCCTCTTTCTCTCAAAGACTCTCAGGATGACAGAAGTGACAACTCGATTGTTGCTTCCAATAAAACGAGCTGAGAGAACCATATTTAATAGCTGCCAGAACTATTTTTCAGTGAGAACTCGACCTTCGAGTTACTTTTTCTTGACACCTTCGGAATTAATGCTAGAATTAAGTATAAGAAAATAAATCTTCAAAATGAGTTGTCTTATGTATTCACTCCTCTTCGAACACCCTGTCGATTTGTGCTTATGACGCAAGATGCTGCAACTGTCAACTGCAAGCAATATCATTGATAATGAGCTCTCCATTAATTGATAAAAAATATGCACAACTCAACTCAACTTTTATGCATTTCACTAGTTATCAGCAGTAGCCACTCTAAGGATTTGCTTCGCTTAATTCAATCAGTGCATAAAGTTTTGGTGATATAATGTTCCATGGTTAGTAATATGCTAATATAATAGCCTTTTCTCGTATTTTGATAATATTATATGCATTTAGCTAAAAATCATAATAATACGGCAATAAGGAAGTTGAACTCGTTTGAAATTAGTGAAGGAATTAGATTTGCAGTTATCTTGTAAGGAGAGCAAATTTTTTTTAATAAATAAATTTTATATAACAGCTTCTAGAAGTTGTAAAGGTTTAGCGATGTTTTCGGTAGTTTGGCGCTTCAAAAGTTATTGTTCGACTGAACAATACTTCAGTCAGAGACTGAAAGAAGAGCTGGCTTTATATATATGTATATTAATTTATTTAAATATTTGAAACTCTTCTAATATCCCACTCAATTTTTGACTCATAAGTCATACAAAAATAATCGCTTGTCATGTGTGAGTGTGACATTTCTTTGATTACTACAAGTATACAAGTATATCTATATTTCTCGAGTGCCTTTGTTTTGCATAAGTGCTCTCACTTATTGTTTTCCACTTCATTGACAATTATCTTTTACTGTGTCATATCTTGTGGTGGACTCTGGCAAAATAGCCATTATTTTCACATGAGTGCCCTGCGCTCTACTTACATTGATTGCCAAGTCGTTTCGGTACGCTCATTTTGCGGTCAATAACGGTTACTTTATTGACATGCTCGCATTTTGTGTACTTCACAGGTCCATAAAGGCGAGTATAAGATATAACTACATTGTGTTTTTAAGTTTGTTCAGTATGTTATGTACTTAATATGCGGATTTGCTGCAGCTTATCCTATAAGTCAGATCTCGTACTGCATCTGAAGGCGAAGACGACGAATACGGTGGTTGCGGCATGATATTGGCAGAAAATTTGGCGAAAAACACACAGTGAATTAATGCATAATCTCGATGCATTATCGTGCTGCAAAACCAAGAGTTGTCGGCACATAATTTCGACCTCTATTTACGAATAGCTTTGCGAAACCGACGTATGACAATCAAATGGTATACCTTGTTGGCAGTTTGGCCGATCGGATGGAACTCGGAGTGCATCAAACCTCGATAATCGAAAAAACTGTCAACATAACCTTGATCTTTTACCTGCTTTGTCGGTTTTTTTTCGGTTTCGGCTCATATTTGCCACGATATTCGCTCGATTGATCGACTATTTCCAAGTCGCAAGCATAAATCCAAAGCTCGTCGCCAGTAATAAAACGTTTCATGACATTCTGGTGTTCCGAAAGCATTGTTTCACAGACTTGAACGTGTGGCCATTTTTCGAAAAAATTGAGTGATTTTGATACCAATCGTGCTCTTACTTTTCTTAAATCCAAACAATCTTTCAAAATAGTTTTCACTGATCATTTCGATATTCCAACGATGTCAGTAAGATCTCTGACTGTCAATCGTCGATTCGCAAGCACCAATTCATTTACTTTATTGACGTGTTGAGCATCAGAAAGACCCTCTCGAAAATAGCGCTTTGTGTCTATAACAAATTTAATCATGCGGTTATGGTAAGTTGCCGTTACGTTAGACTTAAGACTGCCGAGATGTTAGAAACTCAGTTGCGGACAATGCCTGAGTTTCTCCTTCACCTGATGGAACGAGCTACCTGGGTGCAAAACTACAAAAGTCATGTTCAAAGCGATAGACCGTAAGTACACAAAATACTAGCACTCGATAGAAGAGACTGTAGGAACTTGATCGGAATACTAACTGGTCAATGTCTGGTGGCGTGGACCTAGTAACTGAACTTCATGTGGTATCGCAAAGGACCATAACTGGTCTATGCATGGCTCATTGGCCTAATAGATTAATCTTACCTAACCAATGTTTCAACAAAACTAAAATACCCTTCATATGTGTATTTTTTGCCGTGGAAGATAATTTGTCATATAACAAAGTAACTTCGATAACCGAATCGATTCCGACAAAAGGGTAGTGTCTAGGAGAGAAAAGCTCATCAGGGATTGGTATGGGACAGCCAGATAGACATACAGACATGGCAAAGTCGACAAAACTTTTATTAGAGTCACCGACGCGTCGTCGCTACCATTTCTTCTGGGTGAATGAACATGGGGAGCAGCTTAATATATTCTGTTCAGGGTATAAAAATATCCCACATAAAAAAGTTTAAATGTCAGTTAGTTTGTGTTGAAGTTACATGCTACAGCGATCCGACCTGAACAATTTCCTTGGAGACTGCAGCTTTGTCTTGGATAATTTTCGTGAAGATATCTAGTGAAATGAAAAAGTTTTCCATAAAAGGACTTAATTCTGATCATTTTTAAGTTTTTAAGGCAGTTTTATGCTATAGCAGCTTTTTGGGGAGAAACGGACGGATTTCCGATCGATTTCTCAATAACTGAGGGATTAGATAACGTATATACTTAGACAGAATTTCGGATAGACTCAGCTCATCATGCTCATTATTTATATAATATATACTGAAAGGCCTTTTTCAACTACCAATATATAAACTCTAGTAATAAGGAATGGCGCTTTCCGAAGGAAAAGCTTTAATTACTATTTTTCTATAACCCTCAACAATATATGGTTCCACTCGAATACAGCGCTTCCTTGTTTATTTGAATTTATGGGACTTTACTGTAAATTGCTACTGATTTCTCATATTTGCTGTTTCCTTATTTCTCCCTCATCTTAAATACTCGTTATACTTATTTTTATTCTTGTTCGCATACGTTTTTAAACTTCCCTTCATTTAACTTCTTTTTTTTGCTGTTATAATTTATTGCAATTTATCATTTGCTCGTTATAAGCGTGATTACTTGAACATGAATGCGATTTAGAAGCGTTGAAGCATCATGTTAAATAAAATGAAATCACATCAGTTGACAGAATTTGTGATTAAGCACTTTTCACACTCATTTTTCATCAGCAAATACGAGCATTAAAAATCGATAAGTTAGCTATACAAAGGACACACACACACTCATACACACACGGGCAGAAACAAGATGTAAAAGTAATAAATGAATTCGGTGACAACACAGTTAAGGTTATGTAAATTTATTATATTTTTTTTTTTCGTTTTTGCTTAATGCAAATTCAGTTTGGCGAAGTAAATTTGAATTTTGTAGCTTTCTTAAATTTCGTCACATCATATTCCTTAAAAGTTGATGGCAAATTTCAGCGAGCTCAGAATATTTTAATGATTACCAGCCAAATGTTAAAATCTATGAGAAACTATCCAGCAGAGGTGGGTTCATCACAAATTGTTCCAAGCTGAGCAAATTTCCGCCTTAATCGCATTTTCATTAATGGAAAATGAGAAGTATACTACTGTGCCCAAAACATTGTATTTATTTTGAAAATCCTTTATTTATTCTTCCAAATCAATTTCATCCCCTTCAAAATAATCCCCTCCCGATGCAATGCACTTATGCCAACGGATTTTCCAATCTTCGAAACACTGGTTGTAGTCACTCTCCGGGATGGCCCTCAGTTCCGTCTTCGCTGCGGCTTGAAACTCCTCTATCGTATAAAAACGGTGTCCCCGGAGCGGTCTTTTGAGCTGGGTGAACAGCCAGAAGTCGCACGACGCCAGATCAGGTGAATACGGTGGTTGCGGAACGATATGGGGTGAGTTTTTGGCGAAATGATCACGAATTACGAGGGCAGTGTGGGCAGGTGCAGTATCGTGGTGTCAACACCAAGAATGGTCTTTCCACAATTCCGGTCTTTTTAGGCGGATAGCATTACGCAAACGACGCATAACGTTCAAATAATCATCCTTGTTGTCTGTTTGACCGGTTGGAAGGAATTCATAATGCACAACACCAAGATAATCGAAAAAACAGTCAACATGACCTTAATTTTTGAGCGACTTTGGCGCGATTTTTTTGGTCTCGGCTCTCTTTTGGCACGATATTCGCTCGATTGATCGGTTGTTTTGGGGTCATAAGCATAGATCCAACTCTCATCGCCAGATATAATGCGTTCACCCTAGTAGTCGGAAAGCATCGTTTCACACACTTCAACGCGACGCCTTTTTTCCAAAAATTCAATGTTTTCGGTACAAGTCGAGATTTGACGCACATGAGGCCCAAAACATCCTTGCAAATGGTATTGGCTGAGCCTTTCGATATGCCAACTTCATCAGCAAGGTCTCTAATTGTTAAACGACGGTTTTTGAACACCAAATCTTTGATTTGTTGAACGTGAGCTTCGTCGATTGGGGTTGATGGTCGCCCTGGACGCTCTTCGTCTTCGACACGTTGACGGCCGGCTTGGAACTCACTATACCACTTATACACATTTTTTTAGACATAGCCTCATCACCAAAGGCTTTCTGCACCATCCCCAACGTATCGGCAGCAGAAAATTGATTCCGTAAATAAAATTTAATGCAAATTCTTTGCTCAACAAATTTCGACATAACGATTTAGATTCCTCCCAACGGTATCTTCTAAAATGCCCCGCCTTTAAGATATTAAGGCCTAGACAGCATGAATCTCACATCTTCAAACTGTCAGATGAACTGGTGTACATAGGAACAAAACTTCTAAGCAGATGTGTGATAAGTTCAAGGCGATTTATTGATACAAGAAACCCAACTGTAGTAGTATTCTGGCTTCAAGTGTAGTCCAAAAGTGGTCTTGTACTCGGAAATCATCTATTGAACAACTTAACCTAATATAAAGTCATCGACACAGTCAGAAAACCTGCGAAGTAGTTTGAAGCAAGTGTTTATTTAGATCTGAAAAGACTGGTGGTGAGGTCTTTGAATGAAGAACATTATACAATTATAATCTATGAATGTTATTGTTGTTATAGCGGCAGGACTCTGTAAAATTCACAGTCTGTGGCCGTATAAAAATCTGGTCCGTTCCGCTTACGTAGAACCGACTGTCATGGGAACGGTATAATCTATGAACCTTAGTATAGTTTATGAATCTAATGTTTCGATAACTGTAATTGTTTAAGTTGTGTAAATGAAATATGACCGTCTGTTAAATAAATGGTAACCAGTTATTTGAAAGACACCAAATCTTCCAGATCTGTAAGCTAGTATCAGTTATAGCAGCATTTGATAGTTGTAAAAAAAGTATGAGCTCGAGCCACTGCTTGATAAAGAGCTTGTTTGACATTTTGCATATTGAATTTGTGTTAACTTGTGAAATAGATAAACCCGTGGATTCAGAGAAAGACGGATAGGCAACTCCACTCGTCGAACAAAAGAAAAATATTCGCTATTATAAGTTGTACGGTTTCATTAGGTGTCAGTTCTAATTACTCTTTTTATTATAACCTGACTAGGATATAATAGGCTTACTACGAAGTTTGTTAACCACCGGTAGAAAATATCCGAGAACCTTGCTGTCTCTGTATATGCTAATTCCTTAGTTTTTAGTCCAAAATTGTCCACACATCCTTGTGTTCTTAAGAAGCACTCATTTATCGCAACCGATCAGAATAAAGTGGTTCTATGGCAAGCTTCTTCATTTGAGGAGATATCATCAGCAAAATTGGCGTAGGTTGTTGTCTAAGATAATGATGCAATCTGCGAAGAAATCGTTCAGATCACTATAGCATATGGTTGCTATACAAACTGAATTCTGTAAGGAATCTTTTGATTTTGTAAAGGGTATTATATAAAGATATTAACGTTGTTGCTTGTTTCATTTTGATTTCATTTGTGCAAAATTCATTCAGTTTCAATCTGTTTATAAAAATTGAAGCGATTGCCAGAAATGTCACTGTACAGCTGCATACATACATATATATACATAGTACATTTGCATATTCATGTTTGTGGCTACAAGCAGTTATTACTTTCATCTAGTTCTTATCGACTCAGCAAATCGGTATTCCATGAAAAAAAAATCGAAATCGAAATCGAAAAATATTATTAAAAATTGACCTCAATCGAGGCGTGTTCTTGAATTCAAATTCTATTTTACGTTTGCTTTGTCTAGGCACTTCACATGTGCGTTACTCCATGCGATGAGAAATCCAATTTCAATATTTTCAGCTGATCGCCAGCAATGTTATCGCACGGCTGACATTGCCGCTTCATGTGCCGTCGCCGGACCAATTTAATTCCATATGCATATGGACCTAAAGTATCACATGTGCTTACCTACATATGTATGCATGTGAGTGTGTGTGAGTGCTTGCGTTGAAATGGAATTTTTGTGATTTTTTGCAATCATCAAAAATGACATTACGCCTCGAATTCAATTTATTGATTCGTTCCATATGCGGCAATCGGAGAATTTTGCTGATTGAGTTAGTTGGTAGGGTCAGGTATTTCGCTGCACTGCTGGCATAAAAAGGATTCACAGCGTCCTATGCATCACATGGCAAACAAATTTGTATTTGTGACATATGAAAACAACAAAAGCAAAGGATCGAAATGGGATCAGAATTGATGAAGGTATTTTAGTAAAAGGCAATAGATGGTGGATTCGTTGGAAATTTGTACACTTAAATAAAAAATCATAAAACAACTCGCTACAAACAGCTGGAGAGTGCGTATTTAAAGATTTATAAGTGACCTATATTGAAATGGATACATGTGTATATATATACCTATCTATATGTATGTGTATATTCATGAAAAAGTGTGGCAGTTATGAAGTTCACGTTGCAAATCACCTCTAATACACACGAAAAATCGCTGAATTGACTTTGAATAAGTTGTGACACCTTTATTCGATTCCTGGCCATCACTGCTCCTCTTTATTTAAATTGGTGATGACTTAAACTTGCCAGCCGACTGCTGCATTTTTCCACGCAGTTCACTCGAATGACTATCGATTGAACTTAGAAGAGAAATGGTGGAACCATGCTTCATCTCCTGTTTCATATCGACTCAAAAACTCGGGTTTATTACGCTTGAACTTCTCCAAACACTGCTCCGAATCATTAGCTCGCCTTTATTTTTGGTCAAGAATGAGCTCACATGGCACGCAATTAGCATTGAGTTTTCTGAAACCCAAATATTCTTGAATGATATGATACACACACTTCGGTGATATCTTTAGAGTGCCCGCTATCTCGAACAACTTCACTTTATGGTCATCCAAGCTTATTTCTTGGACTTTTTTGACGCTTTCGTCGGTAACAGACTTTTTTGGTCGTCCACTGCACTAATAATCGTCGGAGCTCATTTTACCACATCTAAACTAAAGAAGAAGAAACTTAGCATAACAATTCTTGGTGGTTAATTTCTTCATCGTCAGGCCAAGTTTTTGTTCCAACTGTACATTTTTCCTTCGAAAAGAAACATTTATCACTATGCGAAGTTTATCAATTTTTTTTCACATTAACAAAAGTTGTCGGTGGCGCCGCTGCCGCAAATGAGACATCCGTATGCAACTGGCGGCTACAGTGAAATGTTTGAAGCGTATCCTGGATAGGAAGCTTTCATTGAAGCCAAATATCGAAGAGAGAGTAAAAAGACATCGATTGCCTTGTACTGCTCAAGAGGAGGCATTGGGAAAAGGTTAGGTCTCCACCGAAAGTAGTCCTCTGACTCTACGGCACTAAAGTCTATGGACTCTTTATGTGGTGGAAAGCTCTAGAAAAGGCAACAGTTGCAAAGAAACTCGAGGGCGTTCAACGAGCGGCACTCATCCGCATGTGTGGTGCACTGAGGTTCATTCCAACCATCGCACTTAACGCCATCTAGCACATAGTGCCCGCAGACATCGTCGAAAGGTGTATGGCTGCGAAAGTTGCTATCAGACTCAGAGATTCTGCGTTTCTAAAAGAACATGTGTATGAACACTCGGAAATCTTTACTCACTTTGACTTCATACCGGATCACTTGGATCATGGAGTCGCCAAACCAAACTCTGGCGGCTCCTTCTCTGCCCACATACCGGAGAGAGGGTTGTGGGTGGGAAGGAGCCATTGGAGTAGAGGGGCAGTGAGCTTTTCTACCGATGGGTCAACGTTTAAGGGAAGGTTGGTTGATGGTTTTACTGTCAGGAGCTCTCTGTCAACTCCAGCTTCAGACTTCCTGAGAGTTGCAGTATTTTCCTGGCCGACGTTGCAGCATTTAAGATAGCAGTAGATTTATTGCTCCGGAGTGCAGCATCTTTCAGAGAAGTGATCATCCACTCAGAAAGCAGAGTGGCAATTCTAACCTTGAACTCATTAACAGCGAACCTAACTTCGCTGTCAATGCCATCGCGTGTCTTTGTGATAAGGCTGGTATGTGCCAGGCCACAGCAGAATCGCAGAAACTGTAAAGCTGATGAGCTAGCAAGAAAAAGGACTCTAGAGCCACTATCGGTAAAACGCGAGCGGGTCGGTGCTCCCGTATCCTCCTAAGTTCTAATGCGCTTTGCGAAAGCTTGGCCAGCGCTGAGCCACATGCGTCGTCCCAAACGCCTTTTGGTCCAAGGTCGATCACAAGAGATCTAGTAGTATCTTTGCCCTCAGTAAGCCTCTTCCTAGTACTGGGACTTTTAGCAAGCCTTGCCCTATTGGCATCTACGTAGTGAGGCTGGAAATTCTGCCAGACGCCATCTGCGGAAGTTGTATTGAAGAATATGAGGTGGAAATGACTCAACACTTTATTCTTGACTATCCCGCGTTGGGAGGTCATGACTTAAACACTTGGAAGCGCATATCTTCAGGCATCCACCGAGCTGGCGGGAATGGTAGTAAACGATTGCGCAAAGTTGTGTTGGCTGCTTAACGTTTTGCTCATTAATAACTTCGAACACAGGAGCTCATATTTTCTATGGCTTCACAAAGGACTACATGTGTATAGTAGCCCACGTGTGGTCTTTGATCAGTCATCTAACCTAATAGACATCTATTGAAGTTAGAAAAAATTAAATATGATAACTCTTTCATGACTCCCAGCTTGTTACTTCGAAAAGCTGTCTCTGTAGCAACACTTATGATCATTTGATCAGTGTGAAGCAAAAATATCCAAAAATTAATTAGTTTCATTTATATATAGTGTGGTTGGCAAACAAAATTATCTAGGGCATTACCAATGTATATAGAGGAATATAGTTTTTAAAGAAATATATTGCCATTTCAAATAATTTATTTAAAGGTCAATGTTGTTAAAACACATTTTTTCGCTGTTCCAATTCAACTGCAAGCCTAAAATCATACTTATAAGCACTGGAAATATAAAAATATACTTGTTTAATAAAAAATATGTATATTTGATATATATGCTTTTTCCTCATCGTTATACCCAGCACATTGCATTGGGGCTTTCATGCATTTGTGTGCGAACTTGAAGTGAAAATTGGCCGATTTTACATTTTCACGGTACTTTAAACTGTGTTGGAAGTTAATTAAAAGAATTCGGTATGCGAAAGTAATTTTCCATCGCTTTTTTGTGCGTAATCACTCATTCATAACATATTTAATCAAGGCGCACAGTCATATGAGTAGTAACAGTGCGCTAGCGAATGCGGTTGAATGCGTGGGTGCAACATGACGTATGAGCAACATTTTTTCGCAATGAAACGACATTTGCATATGCTTGCCGTTGTAGTTGTGTGTGTATATTTATATGAATGTGCTACTTAGTACCAGCGATATTTCACAGTTAACGGTGTAACATAGAGCAAACGTAAATACAAACATACACACACACATGAACACTTCAATTTTTCACAGTTCGTATTACCGCCAAGTGCCAGGGCACACACACACACACACATGCACACTAAAAAATAATAATAATATTTTTGCTGGTTTTACAAGCTTACGCCACAGCGCACAAATACAAACGCAAACACATTGCCGCACTGCCACACTGCCACACTGCCATAGTCGCATAGTGGCCCAGTGCTTATTAATGGTTTACACTTTCATAGCGGTTGCATTCTAAACAAAACAGAAAGTAAAGTGCGGCTATGCATGAATGTGCGTGTGTATGTGTGTCTGTGCTATTTGTATACGCCTGACGGTGGAAGTGTCTGCTTTTTGTACCTGTGTTGGTCTGAAAAGATTTCATGTTGTCGCCATCACACAAACACACCACCCTTTATATGAATATACACACATATACTTGTATATATGTATATGCATATGTTTGTGTGCGTGTTTTTGCTTGTGTGCACGGCAACTTAACGAGCACTCGTGCTAAAAAGTAGAAAAACTTTTGTATTTTATATTTATTTTGCTAGTATTTGGTGTGGTTTTGCGGTTCGTAGAGTACATAAAATGCTTTGCCACATGACAGAGAATATAAGGACATAAGCTGCGTTAATGAGCGGCTGATAATAGTGGCAGACAGACTGCAAGAAAAGGGTGTTGTAAGTGGTATGCGTACGCATGGTCCAATTTGATTTTGCATTTAGTTTGAAACGCATTTAGTATTTTTTTCCTTAAATTGCTTAATTAATAAATGAAAAGGACTTAATTCTTTGCGGCGAAGGTCAAATGTGAAAATGCAGAAAAGAAAGAATATAAACAACAGAGTCTTTTATTGTTTTAAAATTTAAAGTTTTGTGAACTTTTTTGAGTTGTCTGCATAACTTAAGGGATTACATGGGTTTCTTCGGGTAAAAAACAGCCTTTTTCAACATTTTTGTTCTCATAAAATAAATGAAATATTTTATTAAATTTTTTTATTGTTACAAATATGCTCTATTAACAAAGAAATTCTGAAATTTTTGGAAAAAATATTATAAATTCGGACATTGCGACGCCATTTCAGGTGATCCCTTGGAAAAAATATGACCCCGTATTGGCAGCATGACTGCTTACAGCATCATCTCAACTTTGAACTTAGATGAAGAAAAAAAATATACACATTTACAAAGAAAAAAAAAATTCAGTGAAAATTTCGCTACAATTTTTTTCCCAAATAGTTTTAATCGAAACATGAAAAACCGCTAACTTCGGATGCACCGAAGCTAAATACCCTTCACATATGCATTTCTGTTAGTAACTCTGTGTTCAGTTTGTATGGAAGATATATGCTATAGTAATCCGATCTGAACGATTTTTGTGGAGATTATATTGAAGCAGTAATCCATGCCAAATTTCGTGAAGATACCACGCGAAAGTTTTCCATACCAGCACTAGATTCAAATCGTTCGGTTTGTATGGCAGCTATATGCTATAGTAACCCGATCTGAACAATTTCTTCGGAGATTACATCGTTGTCTTAGAAAATAGTCTAATCGTGAATATATCTTGTCAAATGTGAAAGTTTTCCATACAAGAACTTGATTCCGATCGTTCAGTTTGTATGGCAGCTATTTGCTATAGTAAACCGATCTGAACGATTTCTTCGGAGATTATGTTGCTGTCTTAGAAAATAGCTTGTGCCAACTTTTGTGAAAATATCTTGTCAAATGTGAAAGTTTTCCATACAAGAGCTTGATTCCGATAGTTCAGTTTGTATGGCAGCTATATGTTATAGTCGTCCGATATCGGCAGGTCCGACAAATGAGCAGCTTCTTAAAGAGAAAATGAGGTTTGCAAAATTTCAAAGCGATATCTTAAAAACTGAGGGTCTAGTCCGTATATATACAGACAGACGGACATGGCTAAATCGACTCAGCTCGACGTACTGATCATTTATGTACAGACTTTATAGGGTCTCCAACGCTTCCTTCTGGGTGTTACAAACTTCGTGACAAACTTAATATACCCTGTTCGGGGTATAAAAAAGACTTCGTTCTAGTCTTTAAGAATTGTATTTCAAAGGCCTTTGTAAAATTTTATGAAAATCGTTTAAGTAGTTCTCGAGAAATCTTGCCAACCGACTTCAAATCAACCGATTCGAGAGAAAAGCCTGTCTTGCCTCGAGCGCATAAGTTCTCAAGGCTGTGTCTCCGAAACTATTACTAGGATCATCTTGAAAATTTAGGACAATATTCTAGAGATGTTGTAGAATTTAATAAGACAATTATTATTTTTTTTTTAACCCTTAAACACAAAAGTTAATAATAAAAAAAAAATCCATAATTTTCCCAATAACTCACTTTGCTTGGGTGTTTGTATATTGTAACTGCAATCCGGTTAAGATAAGATCTTGTACTAAAATAATTTCAAAGTTAGTTTTGTGATTGCTTGACTCACTATCGTTTGAACTCGCATCAAAAAGGATACTAGCAAAGAGAAAATACGCAAACTTTTACAAAACTTACATCAAGATCTGAACCGGATGAAATGTTGGCCTCTAACGACAACATAGTCTACTATCTACTGTCTACCTATTGCCTAACCCCTAATTCGGATTAGTATTTACCACAACTGAAGCGTCTGAAGGAAGGAGTTTTGTTTCATCCGGAATACATCAGGTCACATACATCGATAGTTCCTCGCCAGAAGCTTTGGGAGCTGGGTTTGAAGTTTGAGTAATGCTAAATGACCTGCATTCTCGAGTTCGCGCGTGATTCCCGGCCGAATACTATTTCTAAGGAGAAATAGAGGAGATTATAAGGTACTGTAACCTCTCGCTGCCCTTGCATGAGTGGCGGGTTATACGGCTCGAAAGAATCGAGGAACCTGACAAGCAAAGGCTGTTACTGCTAAATGTAGAGTCCCTCGGTCCTCTCAAGTAGTGTAAGGGGCCCTAAGCTTCGGCTTCGAGAGGGTGGCTATAAGGATTCTCCCGGATACCAGGGTAGATAGCCTTTAACCCCTTAGTGCGGTAAAGCAGAAAGACGACGTCCTAGGGATTATAGAGGTAGGTCCAGCCCTATCGGATCTAATCAGTAATGAAGGCGAATCGTCAATTGATCAATCTGTCTTCAGTCTGGAATAGAGCAGGACGCCAAACCGGCGCTGTTGAAGAAAGGCCGGGAGAATGAAAGTTCTTCCGGTTAATTTCCAGCATGCAAAGGCGACATCCGCAAATTTACTGCTCCGTCTGGAACGAGACGGACTCGATGTCACCTTGATCCAGGACCCGCGGCTGAGCAGTTGTGGAATATCTGGATTGAGAACGAAAAGTCATAAGCTGTTAGTGGTCAGCTCGCTTGCTAGTACGGAACGAAATAAAAGATTTTATCTGGCCTAATTTCTGCGACGATGACATCGTCACCGCAAAAGTAGAAGGCGAAGGAGGGCGAAGATGGGCTGGATCCATCTCCTAAAGTGCTAAAATAGGCTCTGGAAAAAGCACGGTTTATAAGGAACCGGTTTTACTCGTATTATTGGTATCGATGCAAACAAGCGGTATAAAATCTACGGACGCTTGGATGCAAATCTAGAGAGGTGAGTTACTTTTCCAATTTATCATAGATAAAAATCTTTATATAATAACTTCCAAGTTTCTGTAATCATTTCGGATTCATTTTAATGAGGAAAAATGGGATAATTTTCAACCTATTCGATAATCACATGAACGAAATATTCCCATACCGTGCTCTATAACGATGCGACCATTTTTATTATCTTTATCACCGTTACTATTATTTTAATCTTATTAATACCAAAAGCGATTGCTTAATGCACTTAATGCACCACCATTTGTTCTGTATACACTTTAAAGTTGACTCACATTGTTGTTCCGTTTAGTAGGTTAAATATTCCTTTGTAGAATTTTCTGTTGCAATGTGAGCACGGATCAGCTTATTAAATGTGCTTTGTCTTCACTTTTGCCGAGCATAATAGCCGCTGTTAATTTGTTCTTGGCGTTCATTGTGTTGCCACCGTTTTGCAATTCTTTTGTCTGCTCGCACACGTGCCCCGATGAATGAAACAACTTGCACTTCAAACCTACTATTTACCCGCCTATACATATGAGATCTTCAGCCAGCCCTAAACGCCTAACACTTACTTGCACTAGCACCACTTACTAGTGTTTATTAACGAGCACACAATCAACTTCCGGCTCTCACTACACATCCACCCAGATTAGCAGCGTTTTTACACTCCAATTAGCAGGCGCTTAAATATTAATCAGTTCTTTTAGAATGCGAAAATCGACACGGAAACGTTGGTTGGTAGACAGTTATCTGCTGCTAGATCTATGAGTATGTATATTCCTGGGTATATGTGAGCTTATACGGAAATTTGCTTGAACATGTGAGTTATAATGTGAGTTTGTTGGTTTCATTATTAGAGGTGGTTAGGGTTTAAGCCGTCGTAGACAAATAGTGCTACAGGCACCACATCGACGGCACCAACTATGCCGACCGGCTGCCACGATTTATCACTCTGCTGAAACGTAGGTTTATTCATTATAAATTTCACTATCTTTTGAAGTCCAGTCGAGATTTATGTTAATCGGAAACTACGACATCTTGAGGCTTGGGCTCTCTTTTACTCATTGCTATATTGTAAAATGCCGCTTTTGTATTCGGAAAGAGAGAAAATGGATTCTCTGAGTAATGCAGAGCTTGTTTAGTACATATGACTTCATAAAGTTCTATTACTATCGACTGTGCCCGGTCTTTCATATAAGTATATACGAGAATGCTGAGTTGTCGACAAAAACCACCAAATTTTTATCTATTACTTCTAGATCGAAAACAACTCGTTTGAAACTCTTATATCATTGGTTTTTTGGTAGAATTTTACTTAGATTTCTAGCTTTGCTATCAGCAGTTGTCACTCCTCACGTAGTATAGGTCGAATAGTGGTTAGAAATGATCTTGCAATAACTGATTTGTGTGAAATAAAATTTGGTGCTGGGTAACCACGCTTTCGTCTTACTAGGACTATAGGTTTCAACTTGCCGACAACGCTAAACATCAATGATAAAGATATTCAGCACATATTCGTCATGGATGGTTCCTTGGAAGTTTGCACAATCATCGTTTTGATCCGTTCGAACTAATTTCATTTCATGCATCAAGTTGAAGAAAAAGTAGCTCATAGGCAAGTAAATATTGTTTCAAGTTTACGCTTGTATGATAAGTTTCAAACTGGTTGTCATCGAAGTCATCTAGCAGTAGGCCCAGAAAGCATGCTGTTTCAACGGAGTCGAAAGAACTATATGAAGAGGAGTGTTAGATGGGTCGGACTCATTCGGAATGCAAAAAGCTGGTTAGATTCATGGGGTGATTCATTGCATGAAAGGTATTTGGTACGTCGGAGACGATTCTGTACACGTCGAAGTTTAACCAGCTACAGTATCCAAAAAGAAAGAAGCTTTGCTAGTGTCACTCTGGATTATCGCGACAACTCGAGCTCTTTGTCTGCTATGGGTGGTGATTTGCCTCCAAATACTGATGCGAGAAATTCTCCTAGCAGAAACTGCTAGGAGAGGTGTGCATTATGTTATGTGGCGACACACGCCCGCAGAATGGGACTGACAGATCGAGACTGCAGGAAATGTCTAGAGCAAGGCACTAGGGAAACAATGGAGCATCTCTTGTGCACTTATCCCGTATTATCAAGACTATGCTGTAACCAACTAGGGTTCCCACGGTATGATACAATTGAATAGGTATCGATAGTGAGGTCACAGAGTCTTATTACACTCGCGTCAAGCTTAGGCATGCTAAAGTATGACTACTCCTCTTGGACCTAGTAACTGACCTTCATGTGGTATCGCAAAGGACCAAATTGGTCTACGCGTGGCTCATTGGCCTACTTAACCTTACCTAACCTACATCGAATACATTAAAATAACTGCATTAATATGTAATCGAATTTTCAGAAATAACTCGGAACCAATTCCAACAAAGTTTCATCCTTCAAACGCCCTTCTTATTCCAAGCGCACATTACTTCACATGTCTCAAATTATTGCTATAAATATGTTACTTGTACCGAGTTATTTACGTCTTCACATTTGAGTATATACATGAATAATCGTGTGGGTATAAAACTACTGTATGCACAACTGTGTCTACTTAATATTACATACCGTTATGCAGTTGGCCATTTTCCCCTATTTCGCACTTGGCCGCATTCTTTTAATTATTGCTGAATTGCATGCCGTCCGTTTCGATTGTGTGAGCGTGCTTTGATTTGTTGCCATTGTTGTTGATGCAGTTGTAATTATTGCTGTACAATTACTAGGTTGGTGATTACAATTACTGGCCACACTGGCAGAGTAGCAGTACATGGTAGGAATATAATACACATATGCATATGACTACAACAACTTCATGCAAGCAAATGAGTGTGTGTGTGGCTCGTATGTGTAATCATAACAATGTGATTGATGTCATTCAATGCCATATTATGTAAATATGTACCTTGTACATATACCATATATGGTAGCATATGTGGTGAGCGTGTGCTTAGCTGACTTGATTGCTATTGTAATAGCATACCGTCTAGAATATTATTCTAGTTTACACATATAAGTACATACAAGTAGTCTAAATGTGTCAGTTTGCTTGCGGATGTATGTCAAAACATTAGGGGTGAACTGAAAATGAATGTAACTATGCAAATTTAGTACAAAACTTTTTATATATAAATATTTTTTCAGGTATTTTCAACTACAACAACATACCATTGAGTTATTATATTAAATTTTAAATTAATATTTTTTGAAATTTTCTGCAATGCAGCTTTACTTCCCTAACCCTAATGTATGCGTTTTATATACCTATATAAACACATACTCATATGTATAGTAAATTTACTCGTATTTAATTGAGATACCCTTTATGCGAATCAGTGTGCTCGGCTCTAAACTATAGCAGTCATTAACATCGTGAACGCCTGGCACTATTTGCTATGTATAATGTATGTGTACATATGTAAGTGGTTCTAATATCTCACTGTCAGCTTTGTACCATGAGTGACCTACTTTTCTACGTTGCTATAATGCAGTTGATAGATTTTCTAAAACACATACTTTCCTTTTTCTAAAATTTGAGGTTACCAAGACTCATACTATTCATATACATATATACTAATAAACAAGTATTACTATTTATTACTATATTTTGAGAACCACTTTTAATGTTTTCACAAAGCTGGATGTTATTATGACAAATTTGACTTTCATAGGCTGATTTTCAGCAAGAAAATAATCAAATACTCCTACGGCATACAAGGTGCGTTCCAAAGTAAACTTACAACTGAGAAGATACGTAGGTTGCTATATATATTTCTGGCCTAGGCAACACTAAATGTTGCCAGGTGCAATCTGACATTTTCATTGGAAAGTTTTTCATCACTCAGAACGTTTTGTCATTTTATTTACAGGGAATTAAAAAATTCATCTCGGCCAAAAAATGGAATTAACTTGTGAACATTTTCGTGAGATCATTTTTCACAACTTTTTTCACAACCACGACAAGAGTGCATCGATGAATTAAAATCTTTGTATGGCTATGAAGCACCATCCTATAGCACTGTGAAAAACTGGTACAACGAATTCAATCGTGGCCGACGCTCGCTCAAAGACGAATTCCGTGAAGGTCGTCCAAAAACAGCCGTTGTGCCAGAAAACATCGATGCCGTACGTGAACTGATAATGCAAGACCGTCATGTAACATACCTTCAGATAGAGGCATACCTATGCATTTCTCCCACCAGCATACATTCGATATTGCATGAACACCTGGCCGTAAAAAAGGTTTGTTCTCGTTGGATCCCGCACAATTTGACAATCGTTCAAAAAAAGGCTCGTGTGGATTGGTGTAAAGAAATGCTGAAAAAATACGATCGCGGTGCTTCAAAAGACGTTTATAAGATCGTCACAGGTGACGAATCATGGATCTATGCGTATGAGCCCGAAACAAAACAGCAATCGACCGTGTGGGTCTTCCAAGACAAGCCAAATCCAACGAAAAAAAAACATTTTCGTTGATAAATATGCCTATTTTCATTATTAGGCCAGAAATATATATAGCAGCCCTCGTATACGAGTACATTCAGTACACACACAAAAAAAAAAGTTTTCGTTACAATAACTTTATTTTGATCGATCAGTTTGTACGGCATTTATTAACCTATAGCAGTCTGATCTGAAAAATGTAATCAGAGATTATATCGTTCTCTTGGACTATAGCTAAATTTTCTGAAGATGTACTGTCATATAAAAAAGTCTTCATACAAGCACTTAATACCGATTGTTCCATTTATATTGCAGCTGTATGCTACAGTAGTTCAATATTGGCGTTTCCGATAAATGAGTAGCTTTTTGAAGAGAAAAGAATGTGTGCGAAATTTCAGATACATTTCTATCTGATCTCAGATAGATTTATAAGATCTCTGACGTCTGTAAGACATCTCGGGCAAATAACTTTTTCCGTCATTCCGCACTCGAAGAGTAAGTCAACTCGGATGTCTATCAAAGAGCTCCAAAAAAAAATAATTTCCAGTTTTACGTAGACCAATACAATCTTTTTTATAAGAATGATTTTAGTCTACTGTGTCCACAATTATCCTTATCCATGTGAGTTATCTGTTTAACAGTTTCTTATACTTACAACACTTTTCTAGTAATCAATTATTTAGGAACTAAGCAAGAGTTTGTACTAAATTCCCTTCTTCCTTTTCAACCAACTCGTTCTTTCAAAAATCTGTCTTATAAAAATTATGTTAAGTCCTATCGAACTGGAAACCACCGATTTTCTAAATGTATGATCCTATATCAGCAAAAGAGGCATTCCCACTTTTTGTGGTCTCAGCTGTTTGAACTTCAAGTACTCGATTGATTTGAAAGATGAGGAATGCTTCGCGACCTTTGGTCTATTGTGCCACAAAGTACTCGATACGTGTCCTCAAGCCGTAGCGGTAACATGGGATACGTTATTTGAATTGCAATGAAATAATTATTCGCTTATTAGAGCCATCGTTCACCTTTTGAAATAATTAAATATTCATTATTTCGTACTTAATCGTAAAGGTTATAGCTACTGGACAGAACTTAAATTCAGAATTACCTACTCTCCCTAACATATCTGTTCACGGTTTAACCTCCCTCATAAGCCATAGTGGAAATATTCGTATATCTTCAACTGATTTATCATCCAATATTTTCTGCCCACTCTCAATCTTGAAGTACAAAATATGAGTATAAAACATATCAGTTGAAAATTCTCCGGACTACCAAAGTAGACCAAATTTTTTTGACAAATTTCATTTTTTTGCTCGTCATATTTCCCTTTAAGACTGATACACTGATAATAGTGTCCCTCTAACTTTTTGATACCATTGTTCTAGTGCGATTTGTCCTTTGCATCATAATAGATCTCTATTTTGGCGATCACCTCTTCATTTGATTTCTACACTGCGAACATTCTTTTGAGATCTGAGAATAGGGAGTTGTCGCCGGGATCCAGATCTGCAGTATACGTTGGCTGCGAAAGCAATTCAAAGCTCTATTCATGGAGTTTTGCCATCGTTTTTAATGACTTGTGTTACGGTGCATTAGCTTGGTGAGACAGCACTTCATATTTCTTCAAAGGCGGTCGTTTTTCGGCGGTCTCTGAATAGTCGCTGGTGATGGTAATTTTTTTTTGCAAGATAACCAAATAAAAATGATTCCATCCGCAATCCAAAATACATACACCTTAACCATACCAGTTGACTGTTGCGTTTTTCAACGCTTTCGAGCTGGTTCATCGTATGCTGTCCACTTGGATGACTGTCGATTGGACGTCGGAGTGAATAAAGAAGCCATGTTAGTTACCGACTCAAAAATTTCGGCTAATTACACTTGAACATTTCCAAACACTGCTCCAAATCATCATAAATTCCTCGTTGTTTTTGGTCAAAAAAGAGCTCATGCATTACTTACTTTGTACAGAGATTTCTCATACCCAAATATTCGTGAATAACATTACGGATACGTTCAGTTGATATCTTTGGAGTGTCTGCTGCGGACATCCAAAATTATTTTGGGAAGTTTTTGATGATTTGATCGGTAGCAATCATTGGAATATCACGGAGGTTTATTGTGATATATACAAACACCATGAGTGCTAAGTACGCGTCGCTAAAAATGTCGATGATTTACCAGAATAGTGAATCTGTGTTCGCGGAATCCTGCTTTAACACTGCGGTAAAGACAAGCAAAATTAATGCAAAAAGGTTTAGATATATTCTATGAAACTATCCGAACCCTTTTTCATACTTATGATCTGAAATGGCGCAACACAATGAAGAAACCTCTGTTGACTAAAAAAACTTGTGACAAAGCGACTCACTTGGGCGCATGAGAATATTGATAGAGATTTTGAAAATGTCATTTTTACTGATGAATGTTTTATATGGACACGTTCTGTCCTCACGTGAGCCTGGTCTGCTTCCACCAATAGGCTTGTTCAGCGGACCGTAAAACATGGAATAAAGGTGCATCTTTGGGGCTGCTTCTCATCCCTGCTTTGAACTCGACACTTTATGCCTCTTTACTGACTACCTATTGCCGAGAAAATTATAAAAATCTACAAAAAGGCTTTACTGCTATCTGCCAAACTATGGTTTATCAGAAAAAATGAAGATTGGATTCCGATCCTAAACAACACAGCAAGCTCTGTACTCAGTGGAAAGCTCAATCTGGCATCGTTACATTGGATTGGCCGTCGCAGTCGCCCGATGCAAACCCTTTTGAAAATGCGTGGGCATATAATAAACAGTAGCTTCGTGGAAGACGCTTACACACTCCGAAGAAGTTGTCTTACGAAATTCGTCGGATCTGGAGATCCTTGCGACTAGACTACGCCGACAAATTAGTAGAAAGCATGCCTCGGAGATGCCAGGCAATTATCGACGCCGGTGGTGACTGAACATATTATTGACCAAATTGCATCATTATTTGTAATGTGTACAATGTATATACGAGGTGCGTACCAAAAGTATGGCGAATTTTGTGTTTTTTCAGAAATTATTTATTTATTCGTGAATATCTATTTTGTCCCCTTCAAAGTAATCCCCATGAGATATTATGCACTTGTGCCAACGGTTTTTCCAATCTTCGAAGCACTTCAAAAAATCATTTTTTTTATCTTCTTCAGCTCCTCCTTCGATGCCGTCTTTATCTCGTCAAGAGAAGCGTAACGTCGTCCTTTCATGGGCCTCTTCAGTTTAGGGAACAAGAAAAAGTCACAGGGGGCCAGATCTGGGGAATACGGTGGCTGCGGCATCATTAGTGTGTTGTTTTTGGCCAAAAAGTCGCGCACAAGCAACGATGTGTGTGAGCAGGGGCGTTATCGTGGTGCAAAAGCCAATTTTTGTTCTTCCACAAATCCGGGCGTTTCTGGCGGATTGCTTAGCGCAAATTGCGCATAACTTGCAGGTAATATTCCTTATTGACCGTTCTTCCCTGTGGCAAGAACTCATGATGCACCACGCCCCTGCAATCGAAGAAAACTGTAAGTTGCGATTCGCGATACTTTTTGAACACACCTCGTATAATATAAAAGTTTCTTAAAATAATTTTTTTTATAAATTAATACGACCACGCTCTTACTTGAAAGACTAAACTTGTATACGAGGGCTGTCCGATAAATAACCGACCTAACCATGATGCACGCGACTTTTTCAAATTTTTTTTTTTATTTTTCTACATAGTCTCCTTGTAACTCCACACACTTCTCCCAGCGATGCTCCCATCTCTGCAACCCTTCCAAATAGTACTTGGCGTCTTTGTCTGCAAAATACGAGTTCACGAAAGAGATTGCCTCTTCATTTGACGAAAATCTCTGGCCACCGAGCGCAGTTTTAAGTTGAGAAAACAAAAAAAAGTCGCTTGGTGCTAGATCCGGTGAATAAGGTGGATGGTCAAGCAGTTCGAACCGCAATTCGTAGATTTTCGCCATGGCGCCTGTTGAGGTGTGAGATGGTGCGTTGTCTTGGTGGAACAAGACTTTCTTTTTTTGCAAATGTGGCCGATTTTTCGAAATTTCTTCCTTTAGCTTGTCCAATAATGATTCGTAGTGTGCTCCTGTTATAGTTTTTCCTTTTTCAAGATAGTCGATAAAAATAATTCCATGGCTGTCCCAAAAAAAACTCGCCATCACTTTCCCAGCCGAATACACAGCTTTAGGTTGTTTTGGGGCTGGTTCCCCCTTTTCAATCCACTGTTTAGATTGGATTTTTGTTTCGGGCGTATAATGATGAATCCAAGTTTCGTCTACAGTTATCAATCGGCGCCAAAACTCGGTCTTATTGCCTCTAAACTGAGCCAACAGAGCGCTGGAAAAGTTCATGCGCGCACCTTTGTGGTCTAGCGTAAGCAAACGCGGCACCCAACCCTCGGACAGCTATCACATGCCCAATTCTTGGTTTTATACATATGTGACAAACAGTTTATTTTGACATCTTCATAGTCTCAGCTATTTCCCTAACTTAATCCGGCGGTCGTCTAGTACCAATTTATGAACTTTTGCGAGGTTATCTTTAATGGTTAAAGTTTTTGTACGCCCAGGAAGTTTATCATCATCCAAGCTCCTGCGACCACTTTTTAATTCAGCTGCCCAAAATTTTACGGTGGTAAACGATGGTGCAGAGTCACCATACACAGAGTCCAACTCATCTTTGATTTGTGAAGGCGTATTACCTTTCAAAAATAAAAATTTAATTACAGCTCGATATTCAATTTTTTCCATGTTGGGGAAATCACCGAAATAGACTCACCAAAATGACTGTCAACAGATAATTGCGCAAGATAAATTTCTGAAATTTTGGCGAGTAGCTATTATAATATGCACAATTTGAAGTAGAAACTTTGTGCCGCTAGCTTCACGGTTATTTATCGGACAGCCCTCGTACTTCTGTTTTTTAAGTTCTTTATCTGCGCAATTATCCAAGCTCTCAAGCTGCACATAAGTACTTTCGTGTTCTTTGCACTTATGGTCAACATAATCGCTGAGCAATAACCAAAGCTTCGTCAGGATCGGAAAGGACCTTTCCGAACCGTTCGATACCAAACAAAGTTTCAGACAAGACGACTCCCTATCATGCGACTTATTCCATTAACTTTAGTTTAATTAGTTGAACGACCTTTAAATACCGGACGGCAATTTAATTATTGTCTGATAGAAAATCATCACAAATTAAATTTTTGCACACCTTTGCAGTGCTGCATTTCGTTGAACTCAGCATTTTGTGTTTACACCAGTGATTGAAGTGAAAAATTGCAAGTGTCTGGCATTTTTAATTTTTTCAATTTTTACCCATTCATCGTTTTTGCTGACCCAGCTTTGTTTATGCTATCCTTTCCTACCTTTGTTATTATTATTATGGCTGTTATTATTATTATTACTATATTGTCTTTTTTGCTTTTTTCGGTTTATTTTGATTTTTATTGTAATTGTCTGTGTTTACTTTCATCATTTTCTTGTTGTTTTATACTTTTCCCGATTTGCTCGTTCAACGGTTGTTTAATGATTTTTTGTTTTCGCCTAAAGCGATATTGCTTGCTGATTTAATTAATTGCCACACCTTCGCCTGGTTGAATCTCCTGATACCACGAATGCAAATACCAATTAACATTGATATGCTAAATTAAAGCGTTTCTTAATAATCCAAAGCGGAAGCAACAGATTTAGCAGCAAATAATTCATTAAATGATTTCCTGTAGTCGCCACTAAGCATTTAGACATTTCTGTGGTTGCATTGTTATTGTTGAGCTCGCGCAAAATGTTTCAAAGAGTAAAATACTTTTGCTCATTTAATGGTCTCTTGAAAAATCTAAAAATTAAGATAGCAAAAGGTAGATTATTTAGATTAAATGGATCAAATTGATCAGGGAACGATATAATCCCCCGGATTTCGAGTAGTTTTCTCTCATTTTCAGTGGCTCTCCCTAGTTTTCAGTGGCTCTCGCTGGCTCTCAGTAGTTTTTCCATGTTCTGAGTGGCTCTCCTTAGTTCACAATAGTTCTCAATGGCACCTTGTCTCAGTGTGTTTCCCAGGTTCTCAGTGGCTCATACTGATTTTTAGTGCCTTTTCATGATTCTGATTAGTTTCATCTGGTTCTCTTTGCTTTTGAGTGTTTCTCCCTGGTTCTCAAAGATTTTCATTGGATCTTTATACTTTCCCATAACTTTCATGGGCCCTCTGTGGTTTTCATTGGCTCTCCCTGCTTGCCAGTGGTTTTTATTGTCCTTCCTAGATTCTTAGTGGGCTTCACTGCCTGTTTCTGGTTGTTACTACTAGTAGATACAATAACCAATAAAAACACTGGAGAATCGGTTATCTTCAATTACCATAACTTATATAAAAAAGTGTAATCATCGCAACTTTTTATAGAGATTATAATAATGAGAGCAATCAATGTTTGCCGCGATAGAACTTTAGCTTCTCTTACTTCTTTTTGAAGTTTTCAACTATACAAATATCTAGTATTATATTTCTATTGCTGTTGTTGTAAGAGTTAGATTGCGCTTTAAGGCAACGAATATAAACAGTGAGGAGATTGTGGTATTATCTTTCCACAGTTTTTGTTAGATGTCTGTGATTCGTTTTGTTTCTCTTGTTCTCTGTGTTAATTTGTGTATTTTAAATTAAGGAAAGCTTTAATTCAATTGTCTTATTCGTAATAATTGAAATTATTTTATAGAATAAGTAAGTAAATAACAAGTTCTTGACAAAGACTTTATTTTATAAATTGTTATTTTAGCCGCTTTATGGGCTCTTTTAAATTGTTTTGAACCTATCACTTTCACGGAGAGATGACTTTAATATTGGTAGTCGAAAAAGTCTTTTCGTATTTCTAATCAAAAAAGTAAGTTGAAGATTTTCTTACATTTGTAATGAATTTTAATGAACTTTTTGCCATTTTTCTACTAGAGATATTATTCCATCAGTGTAAAACTTTTCTGGTTTCTCGGCGGAAAACTTCTCTTGAAGCCAAAATTGCTCCATTAAGGGAGTTCATTGACCGAAAAAAATGCGTGAAGGTTCATAAATCTTCCGACTCATCAGGTGTTGTCATCGTCATAGACTAAATTAGGTTCCACTTCAAAGTTATGACTGTCAACAGTATCGTGTGAGACAAGTCGCGAATGCGATGACTGTTTGTTTGATAAGAGGAGGTATTCCGCCTCGTCCTCGTTCACAACCAGACCCATACGCTCCACTTCCTTATCCAGTTTGGGAAAGCAGAACTACCGGTGCGGTTGTGGCGGCCAATGATATCAATATCATCAGCATACCCTTTCTATTTAGCTTTGCAAATCGTATTTATTATTGAAGAAGGCACTCCATAGGTAGTCTCCTCTTTTGAAACCTCGCTTATTATTAAACGGCTCGCAAAAGTCCTTCCAGATTCCGACAGGGCTTTTGGTGTTGGTCAAGGTCAGTATACACACCTGTATTATTTTGCGCGAATGCCGAATTCAGACAAAGCGGCATAAAGACAGCTCCTTTTCGTGCTTCGTTTGCCGTCGTTTTTTGACGGTGGGCTTCAGTCTTTCAGGCTTATTGCATTATTCTGGTAATTAGGTCATATTTTGGCGTCCACCACTAAGTTTCCAATCATGTGTTATGATTTCATCAGACCATATCTTACAAAGGAGCTGATGTATGCGTCTTGTCGGGATCAACCTTCTAAAAATCGGGTATGAGGTATTTTCCAGCTTACTCTGAGACTAAACCATCGCCAACAAACTGATTGGACCTTATCAGTGTAACTGCCGATCACACGATCCGTCAACTCCTAGACGAAGTTCCTCCTGTCATCAAACAAAAGATCTCATCGATTGAGATACCAAGTCAGCATTGGCAGTTATTACTTCGAGCTAGTGAATTACTTATCTGAGCGCTTCGGCTTTACGGGCATGATAGGACACATGATCGGTTTATGTCGCTATTGACGACGCTTCACAATTAGACTGGCAATCATCTGCAGCTATGAAACCAGGAGTATTGCTTTAACGTAAGCCACTGTTAAATAGTTTTTGCCTTGTGCTCTGAAGCAGAAACTTCCTAGAGGATCCATCTTTTCATCGAAAAGATAACTTCTTGACTACCTTACCAAGCCTTCTTAAACATACTGCTGGTTAGAGCGTGTTGCCGATTTCGAGCCAGTGATTTTTAAGGCGACATTTTTTGCATTTATAGAAGTATTATACTCGTATTTATTATTGCTTAAGTTGCTTGTTTATTTCTTATGCTAAGTCCTCCTACTTTGCTTGAAATTCAAAACTAGTCGAATTTTTAAATTTTCAAATTCCTTTGCGTGCGCTTTCAACTTCATTATTTAGCGCACACCTGGACGCTCGATGAATAAATTTGAGTAAAAAAATTTCAAATGAAGTCGTCGTTGTTGGTTCATTGACATAAAGAGTCTAAGCTTCATAAATATGCATACATATGTATGTATATATGAGTATGTATGTATGTGCATGAGTGTGTGTCGCTGCAAACAAATAAAAACAAAAAAATAATACTTTAAAAGCTGCAACGAATGAAATGTTGAAAAGAAAATTAGTAGCGAAAAAAGCAAAAAAAGGAATTTTAAAATAAAAAAGAAGCTGAAGTGAGTTTAAAAAGTTTTGCAACTTTCGCAACTTTTGCAAAACTTTTTAGGGATTAGCACAAAATCTCCCCAAAAATTCATGTTGACCAGAAGCACTGACGTTACGCCGCGTTGCGCACAATTACACACGCATAGCGTGCTCATAAAAAGGCAAAAACAAAAACAACAACTAAGCGAAAAAATTTCAAAACAAACACAGCAAACAAATGCCATTGCATACAAATAGGCGTGCAAGCTGGCCGCTCAAAGAGATAAGCAGCCATAAAAATAGCACCAAACTGACTTAACAACCACGCGGACCACCCACACATACAAACAACTTTTAGTATGGACTGTTGATTATGGACACAAAGCGATGTGAAATCATAGATAAATGGCGAATAGCGTTAATCTGGCGATATTTAATTTTATTACTTGTTAAAGCGTTTTCAGCAGACTCACCAAATGCCAGCGCAGCTTAATAAAACCTACCAACAACAGCAACAACAACTCCACTACCGAACTGGACACTGTGAAAGCTCCAGTTGTTGCGCACACAACCAAACACCCGCCATTCGCCGCACATTTCAACCCTCCCCCACGCGTCATTCGAGCTGTGCGTCTAATATCCGTCGTTGTTGTTGCTCTTTTATGGCGATTTGTTTTTGCAATTTTGCAGCGATTATAATCGAAATGCAAACGCGCATTTTGCGTGGAGTTTGTGTGCTGAAGTGTTGATGCCGACAAGCGGCCAGTCGAGTGCTGGTCGAGCGCATTGTGGCGCTAAGCGTTTCCCACTCATACTCTCTCCCTCCAAACCGCCTGTGAAAAGAGTTTTCAATAGCTGATGCCTGTTTGTGTCTGTCGATGCATTTGAATGCCATTGCAAATGAGTAAATAGAACGAGTTGCCGGTGCAAGTTAAATTGAATGAATTGAATGCGTTTTGCGAAATTCACTTTTTTAATTCAACAATTTCCCATGCGATTTTACGCGATTAAATCATTATGATTTAGTACGACATTGGATTTGGCTTTAGCTGCAATACTTTAAAATTTTTGAAATAGTTTAAGTTAAGTTAAGTTAAGTTAAGTTAAGTCAAGTGAAGTTAATTTAAGCCAAGTTAAGTTAAGTTAAGAAAGTAAGTTAAGTTAAGTTAAGTTAAGCTAAGTTAAGTTAAGTTAAGTTTTGTTGAGTTGAGTTAAGTTAAGTTAAGTTAAGTTAAGTTAAGTTGAGTTAAGTTAAGCTAAGTTTTGTTAAGTTTAGTTAAGTTAAGTTAAGTTAAGTTAAGTTAAGTTGAGTTAAGTTAAGTTAAGTTATGTTAAGTTAAGTTAAGTTAAGTTATGTTAAGTTATGTTAAGTTATGTTAAGTTAAGTTAAGTTAAGTTAAGTTAAGTTAAGTTAAGTTAAGTTAAGTTAAGTTAAGTTAAGTTAAGTTAATTTAAGTTAAGTTAAGTTAAGTTAAGTTAAGTTAAGTTAAGTTAAGTTAAGTTAAGTTAAGTTAAGTTTTAAGTTAAGTTAGGTTAAGTTAAGTTAGTAAGTTAAGCTAAATTAGTTAAGTTAAGCTTAAGTTAAGTTAAGTTAAGTTAAGCTAAGTTAGTTAAGTTAAGTTCAATTAAGTCGGTTAAGTTAAGTTGAGCTGAGTTGAGTAAATTTGAATTAAGTTAAGTTAAGTTAAGTTAAGTTAAGTTAAGTTACACTGGCTGCTCTTACGACATAAATAGACCTACAAGTACCTTTTTATAGCAGATGGCGGTTTATTTTGATATGGATTGAAGCTTGATATCTAATTTTGATTCTTCATTCATTCTCTTGAACTGCGAAACTCCAAGATTTTTAGGCCACAATCTAAATAAAGCCGAATGAAAGCAGCCCGGGTTTTCGGGCCTTTCTCTCATGCCCAATTCCCTGGACTTTCTAAAGTTTTCGTTAATACTTCCTACATATATGGCTTGAAGATAAAACCAGTAAGTCGGCACGGCCCTGTCATTACCAACTACTGTCTTGCAACCGATTTGAGACCTTGTGTATTTTTTTCTGTGATCTTGGCGGTCTTGCATTCACCTAAGGTATTCGATCTCATCCTGATCTGTCGGCGCTTTGGGATTGAAATCCCTATGGTTTTATATGAAACTCAATATATGTATGTATATATGTATGTCAGTTTTCTGGCAAGCACATAATTTACTGCTTTCTTGTTCCTAAGAACACTTAATGCGTTGTGAGATTATTGTTTTATTGGCTTGACTATCGAAGTATATGTACATAAATTTACGTTCTTTATGTCATTCGCTTTGATTTTTTATCTGTCCGTGTAGAAATTGCGAGTTCCGCTGGTGGGTCGCGTGTCTCTGTGCTTGCTTAATATTTTTTGTTTCCCTTAGAATCAGGGTAGCCCTTAAAAATGTTGCGAAGGAGTTTCAGCAAATCAACTCTATCACGAATAAGAGAACACGAATGCCACAAAGTATTTACTGAAGGTCGTGAAGTCAACGAAAACTTGCCATATCTACTTATCCACCTTTGTTAATGTCGATAAAATAGAAAAACTTTTGAGAAATAATGTTTGAAAATCGTTTTGTTGGCGTCAGAGAGTTGACAAAGGATCTCAGAATATCTCTTATGAATCGATTTAACATACTTGGGTTATGGTTTTGGTTATGAAGCATGTCAATGGTGAACTCGTACCAAAAGAACTGAATATTTAAAAAGAAGATCTTAGGTGGTGATCCTAAAGTCACAAAGGCTCAAAGGTTTTAAATAATCTCGTTAGTATACTTTTTGCCGTTCTCAATGAAGTCGTTCGTTAAAACTTAAAGATTGATTCACCAAAGTCAACCAGACTTATCCAGATATCAGTTTTTTTAAGAAAATTAATCGATTGAAACCGAAATGCCCGATATCATATTGACTAGCGAAAATTTTTTGGAGTCAAGAACTGACTGAGACATTCACCGTGCGCCAAATCATGGAAAAGACCCATGAAAAGTGGATCGACACACACCACATACCACCTCTTTGTCGCAGCACAAAATAAGCTACCTTTATGCCGCTATGTCTGAATTTGGTATTCCCGCAAAACTAATGCGGCTGTGTAAACTAACTTTAAGCAATACTAAAAACTCCCTCACGATCGAGAAGGGCCTTTCCGAGCCATTTAGTACCAAGGTTTCAGACAAGGCCTCTCCCTATTGTACGACTTCTTCAATCAACTCCTGAAAAAAAAATTCGAGCTGCAGATCAAAATAGAAAAGATACAATTTTCTGTAGAAGTGTACAGATAGTGGCGTACACCGATAATATTGTTAGTTCTGCTTTCAGGTTGGACAAAGAAGCGAAGCAAATGGGTCTAGTACTGAACGAGGACAAGGCGAAATATCTTCTGCCATCAAACAAACAGTCGTCGCACTCATGACGAAGTCGTAGATAATTGCGTCTATCTTAGAACCAGTATCAACACCACCAACAATGTCAGCCTGGAATTCCAGCACAGAACAACACTTGCCAACAGTTACTACTTCGGATTCAATAGGAAATTGAGATGTAAAGTCCACTCTCGATGGTGTCTACCTCAATAAATTAATCTTCAATTTAATACAAAAATAATGGATTTATTTGTATTATGTTAGGCTCTATATGTGTGTAAGCCGAATCTATATGGTCTTATTGTTAAAATTAATTTGAATACTTTTCCACTACAGCAAAACCTCCGGTATTAATTATGGTCCGAATATTTTATTGTACACGATTAATGGTTGGTCCAAATATATTTTTCATTTATAGTACAACCAAACATCCGCTTTCGTGCACTCTTTTTAAAAATTCCATTCTGGTTCGCGAAACTTCCTTGTTTGTGCTATGAATATGTTATATTTCCGAATTATGTGTGATGTACGGCGCGGCATTGCATCACAAATGTGAAGGCTAACAAGGAAAGCCATTTCTTTTCCATTAGCTCAATCAATTCCGAAAGTGCTGTCAATCTATCAGAAAAAAAACAACAGCAGCAAAAAAATCGTTGCGGACGGAACACGTGTACCTCCAACATTTAATTGTGTAAATGTATTCGTAAATCACCTGTTGGAAAAGGATTCAGCGGCTCGGTTTCTGTGCGTAACTGTGCTTTAAGAACTAGTTTAATGGCGGTTTTTGAATAAGCGACCCGTCATCTATAGATTTCTGTGCTGAAATATGCACTGCCAAATCGGGGACGACTACGGGTTGTTGTAGAGCTCCGCAGCTGGCCTCTAAGGTATCAGCAGTCAACGTGAAAGCTTGTTTCGTATATCGGCCAAAAGTGTCTTTGAAAGCAGGGCACCAGTGTAGTGTCGCCAGAAACCAAATACTTTTCTACTACAGTGTGCCAGCTCACAAAGTCGTCGAGCGAAATGTGATTGTGGACGAGATTGTTTGATTGTTTATGTGCGGCTTTACCGGAAAACTTGATCAACATCGAAAACCCCATGCATTGTCTATATGACGGTTTGGAATGGAGCATGACAAGGAAGATCAAAACGCAGTACAATGTTCGAATTATATGCAAAACTGTATACAAAGTTTCTAAGAGAACTCGATAGAATGGACTGTAGGAGGATAATTGGTAGATGGGAAGCAATGAAGGTTCTCCTGTGTTCCGCATTGACAAGTCAACTTATCAAACACTTGAAGACGCAACACTATGAGACACTGAAAGAGTTAGCGTTAGTGAGGCCACAGAGTCTATTGTTTCAAGTACACGCAGCCGAAAGAATTCCTCATCTTGTTTTTAATTTTTAGTCAAATCTTTCCTAAGCGGCAACTGTAGTATACGTACCCATATTACATATTATAAATATACCCAGTCATTTGCGAACTTACCAACACAGCGGATACCAAATATTTCCATTTGATTATCCGGGCAAAAAACTTTAATACTTTCCACAGCAGAGATTGAAATAATAAACAGTTATGAAGAGTATCAATAAAAGCATGCTTTACGCAAGAATCGTTAAAAAACTTTGTCTTCATCCGTACTGAACTGAAACCACTTATATTGAGAGTGCATAACTTTAATTAAACTCATGAAATGTGGAAAAACTGAAAAATGCTGGCTCAGCCGAATGCAAAAACTTGCAAAACTATTAAAATGCGCATGACGCCAAGCAAAAAAGCGCAACATTAAACATAGCACCAAAAAAACAGAAAGAACAAACAAATGTATGGACGGTGTGAGTTCGGGTGGAACCGAACTTTGAATATGCATGCAACAAGGTAAACATTCAAGACTCGTTATTAGTAGAAGCTGTACGTCGACGAAGACTAATTTGGAAATTCTTTTGATTTTCGATATTAGCTTCTAATGTCAGGATTTCTATGAGGCCGATCCCATTTGAACAGCTTTAACGCCGGTCCGATATGGCACCTAAAACTTCAATATAATATTTAATATAATAAGACTCTAGCATATCATCAAAGCTCATCTCAAATTTGCTGATAGGCTTTCTGCTATGACTTCCGGTTCAGCGAAGGTAACTCTACCGAAATGCTCAACCTCAGTCAGGCAAAAGCTAGATAATGGAGGAGATTGACGAGATATGTCCAACTCACCCTACGCTAAACAACTTCGACAATGCGGCTAGATGGAATTTACTAAGACAAGCAGTTCAGTAGGTCTCCTGTGACGCGAGGTCCCTTGCTGCAAGGGCAGAACACAAGATGTTAATGGAGATCCGACTCGGTCTCATTCTTATGTGAGCAGAGCACAGGTGCGCCCTCTAACTAGTTCATCGGATGTGCAGCTAACAGCGATTCAAATATAACCAGGCACCCCAACGAGTCTGATGAAGGACTAAGGTCACGAATATGTTAAAGCATTTAGGAAGGTTTAATAAAACCCAAATTGTATTCTATCTGAAGATTTTTCAAATGATAAAGGTAAGGTGATGACTTATCTCTTTAATATGCAGCCGGCTCATGATTTTAGACCATTGGAACCAGCTCGTCCCTACGGGCAAGTTATCATACTCGACCTAAAACGGTTTAATTCCTCACTTGAGAAGAAGAGATCAATGATTCTGTAATCATCCTGTACTCGTATAGGTTAAAAAAAACGGGCTTCTGTAGTAATCCATACGCAGAACGTAGTTTTCAACTAAATGACTATAATTCAATCTTTCGGGCCAAAAGTTGTTAGCATAACCGAAGGTGTCAAATGGACTTCTGCTCTAACCTTCTACTCGACAATTACTCTATCCAGAGCGTCAATACTAAGTCTCACTGGGTTAGGTTATGCAATAAGTAGACTGTCAATAGGTCATTCGGTTAATATCATCAGTACCAAGACATATACTCGTTTGGATATAGAAAAAAACTAAATGGCAGACGAGTCGGCCCATTCAAGAGCAGCTAGGAACACAATTTTCCTTAAAAAAATTTTCGGAGCAATGGAGCCTAGAGAAATCCCTCAGGTCTTGGAACACTATCAACACAGGGCAACCATTAAGTTACTTTGGGGTAGTGTTGAGGATGGACAAACCAAAGAGCTTCGACTTTTGGGCAAAACAGAACTTAATAATATTATAGGGGTCACTAAAGCGAACCTACCCTTGAGCTTACACCTTCGGAAAAGTGGATTTGGTAGAATGTAGAGTATGCACGGAGTTGGTGAGACCCACGTCAAGGGTCTTTTCACGTTGGAACATTGTCTTTGGGAATGCCAAGTCTTCAGCCGAATGAGGCACAATATATTCCACGACACTCAATGATTCAAGTAAAGAAACTTCGACAGAGGGAGTGGAAATCCACTGAGCTGCCGAATAAGGCCTAATTTAGTTAGCACCCGGGAGCACAGTGGGCCTAATGGTGACATAAGGTAGGATCTTTGGTCCGTCTAAAACGAAAAGGTTTTTACTAATAACGGCCACCTGCCATAGAAATAGGTTCCACTTCAAAAAGACACATGTAGATTGAGTAGAGCATGAAATTTAACTACAATTACTTTTACTAAGTGGATTCGTGCATTAACTATGGTCTTCTCACACACAACGGCATTTTTAAAACCACTATTATCTAAACAAAACTATTATACCAATTTATAAATTTTTGCGTTGTTATAAAAATATAAATCAACCACAACAAGAACAAAAATTGTACAGCTGCTGGGCACCGTAAACATTATACCTGAACGTGCGAGTGTAAATATGGGTGGGTGCATATCAATATTTACAATCAACAGGGTCGTCAGCGAACACACACATACATACATGCCGATGTCGTGTAGCGTAGCGAACGGACATACTTTATAAATTTGGCATGTTGTCCATAAATAAATATTTGCATCAATTTGTAGTAAATTACTTTGAAACGCAAAGTCCAGATAAGCTCCGAAACTATTGGTGGTAACTGGCCAAAGTGGTGCACCGGCTACCAAAAACCAGCCAAATGAGAAGCAAAACACCTGTGTGCAAATGTATATCCGAGTGACTGTACTCACCTTTATTATGTACCATACTCGTTTATATATTATGTACTTATTTATGCACAAAAGCCAAATAGCCAAAGTTCGATAGCGAATCACGACAAAGTTTTAATTGAATTCCGATAAATGTTGAAGTTGTATATAATTCTCGAGCGTTTGCTGCAACCACTACTTCATACCAAGGAAATATATTTACATATATAAATATATACCAAATAAGTGGTTGTGGTAGTGGCGAAAATAATTGGTTATGGATTGAAATGGAACGTCTGGATTGAAGGTGGACTAGTCCGAAGAGGATGAAGCTGTTGTCAACAAAGCAGAGTAATGAGTCTCATATATTGTATTTCACGGTTACCCAGTGGAAGTTCAAATTTTTTATGATATTTTGCTGAAAAATTTAAAACCTTCCAGCATTATTCATATTACTGAACAGTGGTGCATTTCGAGGTTTCCTGCTTTTTTAAAGAAAAAAACACAAAAACTTGAAGTTTAATAGGTAAGGCTTGTCATCATTCGAAAGAAAATTTCTTGGCATTTATTTTTGAGGCTTATATCTTACAAATGTTGAGCCCGGCTCCGTCGAAGTTGGTCCATCCGTTGAGTCCAATTTTCGATGTTTTGTTCGAGCATTTCGACTGTTAAATGGCGAATGACAAAAGTGATATCTTGCTCTAAGGCCTGAATCGAAGCGGGGTTGTCCGCATAGACTTTAGACTTTACATATCCCCACAGGAAAAAGTTTAATGGTGTGATATCATACAATCTTTATGGTCACTCAACCGATCCAAAACGTGAAATTATCTGCTCACCAAAGTGTACTCCAAATAAATCCATTGATTGTTGCGATAGGTGGGAAGCGACGCCGTCTTGTTGATACCAAATGTCGCGGAGATGACGAGCCTTAATTTTAGGTACCAAATAATTGGTTTCTCATGGCGCAATAATGGTCGCTATTGACGGCGACGTTCTTACTGGCATCATTTTTGAAGAAATATGGACCGATGATTCCACTGGCCCACAAACCACACCAAACGTTGTTTTTTCTGAAAGAAGTCCCTAATCTTGAATCTCTTCCGGTTGCTCTTCGTCTCAAATGCTTGCTTATATACCCATAAAGCCAGAAATGGTCCTCACTGTTGAACTAAATTTGTCTCGAAAACGTCGAATCTTCTTGGACCTTTTCAAGAGCCGATAGAGTGAAGCGATGTCGCTTGGGATGGTCGACCGGCTTCAGTTCTTGCCAAAGCTGTATTCTGTACTCTTTTAAGATCTCGACGTAAAATACCCTAAGTTCTTCCATACGTCAACATTAGTCCAATTTGCTTCGAACGGCGCCGAATCGACTCTCCACGGTCTTCTCGTACGCTCTCAGCTACGGCAGCTATATAAGTGGTCCTTAAGAGTAAGAGATTTATTGCTGCCTAGTTGAGTTATAGGTTTATACTTGCTATTCATCACCCTCTTTAAAAAGTAGTGGACAACTACTTCTTTTCACTGTAAAGTACGTACATACCATACCTACATTAAAGAGTAGGACACAAGCATACTCACATTGACACATTAGATAAATTGTGGAGTTTAGGGTTTCATGGATCGTTGCTCCGAAATCTATTAGAAGGAAAGTTGGCAGGTGCTTTGGTTTGTCAATAGTTGTTGCCACTAATACTAGCACACTTAAATTGAACGGAATTGCTATAAACACTACTAAGCATTATGAATACTATTATTTTGTTTGCAACTGGTAAGGACTGGACTGGCCAGGAGTGGAAAAATACAGTGGTGCAATGCAAACTTCTGAGCGCGAAAAGCCCTGTTTTCAAATTAAATAACTAGACCAGTTGTGCCTCGATATAGTATTGTTTAGCATGGACTTACAGAAATTATCATACTGTGAGTCATTGTTCTGAAAAGAAAATGCGGCTAGTTAGAGCATGTTGTGAGACGACATCTGGAACCAAGCACCCAGAACGCTAACGGTTGAACGGACAAGGTAGCCGACGGAAAGTCCGCACATCTCTAGTTAGATAGATTAAACATAAGGAATGCACTGCGACTATGGTCTATACTTCGTTTAACTCATTGAAAATAAATTAGCTTACTAAAAGTTTTTTGTTAATGATTGCATGGTAATCGGATTTGTTTGTCCGAAAGCCTCACTCCCTCTTCTTACGATCACGTGACACTAAAGGAGTATGTCCTCTGATATCTCTGCTCGTTGTTCACAGAAGTGGTACAACTTAGAAGTTGCCCTATTCTGTTTCCAGTAAGAGCGATTAGTTTCATCAACCGTTTTGTATCGAACACTCCCAGCAATAGCCACTCCTGTCAAAGTCCCCTACTTGTTGCCGGTTTCGTTTTCTGCTGACCCTTTTCTATTTCCGGAGCTCCTGTCGTAAAATATGCCGGCTCACAACGAAGAACGGTGCTGGTGTATTTGGTTGCCGCAGATTCTTTGTAAGGAAGTCTTATTCCATTGATACCTCTATGCCCAGGGATCCATGCTAGTAATTTAAAGATTATCTACATATCTTTTCGTCATCCTCATATTGCTTTATGGTGCTGAGACATGAACGATTACAACATATGATGGGTGGGGACTGCAGAGTTTTCGAGAGAAAGATTCTGCGGAAAGTTTATGGTCCTTTGCGCATTGGCAACAGCGAATATCGCACCTACGAGATATGTATATGACAACATTGACATAGTTGAGAGGCAGCGGCTACGCTACGAATGGCTGAAAACACTCCAGCTCTAAGAGTATTTGACGCAGTACCCGCCTTAGGAACCAGAGTTTGCGAGACCTGGTGGAGAAGAACCTTGCTACACTTGGAATCTTCAATTAGATTCAAATAGCGTAAAGGAAGAACGACTGGCGCACGGTTGTAAACTCGCCCATAACCGCATAGTGTCTACGCCAATAAAGAAGAAGATAGAAAACGACGTGATTAACCTCCTTTTTTCAAACTCATTAAAACTGATAATACTTCTTCACCCATTGAAGCATCATCGCTTGCAGGTGAAGTTACGAAAGTTTTATTCTTTTCAATTGCCATATTTTCTCGGATACACACCAGAAGATTCCCGAGGTGACATCGTTTCTATTATTTTCACCTGGCACCTGAGCAATTGTGTGGCAAGTAGCAGCCACGCAGACACATACATATAATTCATACACGTGTCCACACACACACACACCCACAATAGAAAACCGCAAATGTGGCATTAGCCATGGGGGACTATCAATAACAGTTAATTTCAAGAGATTACAACTAGCGTGTGCTGGCGAGCGTTAAATTTGAAATTAAATTATCTAATAAATCGAGACCTTGCATAATTTCGCCAAGCGAGCAGTTAAAGCCAACCGCTTTCCAACAAAGAAAGTTGCGTTGCAACCGTGCAGGGGTACACAAACACTAATTTAATGAGCTATTGAGGTACCCTTTTGAAATGTATATTTTTACGGTGTATATGTATGTAAACCTATATCCCCAGTTGTTATTGTATTTGAATATCTAATTTGTGGCACTTTTCAATTGCTTAGCCGGGACTATAAATCCTTTGAATCGCTTGCGCCAGCAGAATCTTACCTTTCACTTTGTCCGTCGGTCGGCACGCAGATTAACTTCGTAAGTATGTTGTAAATAAAGAAACTTTTTATCTGGCATTTCTGACCCTTTCTCATCCGCACAAATATATTTACAAATTTTTGGGATTTCCTCCATTTTTTTTATTGCCTGCAAAAGTTTAGCTTTCAAAGCGCTCCGCTAAGCGTACACGCAAAGTTGGCTGTCGTTATTACTCTTATATTCACTTAATCCGAAACGCGCTCAGTTGCCGATTGAGTTATGAGTACGAGTACAAGTATATTTCACTATTATCAGCGCATTAGGCAATTTATTGTGCCAGAGCAAAGTGAAAAGTTGCGAAAAGTTTTGACAAGTATGTAAATCTATTAGCTAAATGGTTAAGATTCTGCTTAGAATTGGGTTGTTCAAATTTTTAATATAAAGTAAGAAATGAGAAATTTTTGAAATAATAAAGAATTTGCACCGACCCTTTCAACCAAAGTTTTCGTTTGTAGAGAAAATATTAATTTAATTTGGAAGATTTCTTGTGATTTTGCTTCTGTAATATTGTATATATGTTGTTATTATGAAAGAAACTTTAACAGGGCATTGCCTTACTTAACAGTAGTAATCGCTACCGACACATACATAACGGGCTTTTCAATAAGAGCGCTACGAAAGTTAAATAAAACCAAAAAAATCCTGTGAAAGTAAATTAGACATCATTATGTGCGGAACTCGATTTCATTGCAAGGCCTCCACGGGTACGCTTGCAGAAGTCCAGACCCTCAACCCAATTTACGACGATTTTCAAGCATAAATCGGCCGATACTGCTGCAATTTCACTTTCGATATTCGTACAAAGTTCATAAATCGTCGCTGCCTTGTTGGCATAGACCAAAGGCTTACCGTAGCCCCACAGGAAATAGTCTAGCGGCGTCAAACTGCACGACCGAGGCACCCAATTGACTCAACTATTTCGTGAGATAACACGTTCTCCGAACTTGGTGTTCAATAAATCGATTGTGACATTCGCGGTGTGGCTTGTGGCGTCGTCCTGTTGGAACCAATTAATGTTCAAGTCTATTTCATCCAATTTGGGCCAAAAATATTCGGTTATCACTGAGCAGTGGCGATTCCCATTCACAGTAACGTGTCGGTCTTCATCATCACGGAAGAAGTAGGGCTTAATGACGCCGCCACCCCATAAACCGCACCATAACCGCACCGATGCAATGGTGACTCAAGGAGTACGCTGGATTGCTGCTTGATTAATAACGAAGCCATTCAGTCAGAAATGAATCTCATCGCTAAAAATGATTTTTCGATGAAAATCCGGATCATTTTCAAGTTGTTGCTCAGCCCAATTGATAAAATCCTGGTCAAACGGCTTTGGCTCTTGCGTCAATTTGATCTTGCAAGTATGTAGGCCAAGATCTTTTCGCAAAATTCGCCACAACGACGTCACAGAGATTCCCAAAGCTTGATAAAGACGTGTGAGAGACTGATTTGGGTCTCTTTCAATTGTTGCACTAGCAATATTTTCGACACTACTGGTACATCTTTGTCTCACTGGCACGGGAACATTTTGTACTGTGCCTGTGGATTAAAATTGTTCCATTAAACGCTCAATTGTCCAACTGACAGATCGATTATGACGACCATAAATTGAACGTAGCGCTCTTAAAGTTGAGGCTACTAACTCCGAATTTCGGTAATAAAGTTTAATATATTTGACTCGTTGTTGGATCGCATATCCTTCCATGTTGAAATGGCAAACCTTAAGGAAGAGAAATGTCAAAAGAGCGGGAAAAATATTGCATCGTTTGATGCCCTTATCGATTTACTTTTGTAGGGTCCCTATTGAAAAAACCGTTAAATACAGATATACAGTGCGTTCAAATATTATGTTATCTTGCAATATAATTCTCCACAGGAAGCGACCTCCAGGTATATTGGAATAGCCGCGTGACATCCTTGCTGCTTTACCTTATATGCTTTTTCGATATTTTGTCTTTCTTTAAAGCCTAATTATTACTTTTTTCTATTGGTGCCTGGTGTCTGTGATGGCAAATCAAAATTAACAACATGGTTTTCTTGCTTCCTTTGAGTACATAGTCTGCTCCTTTGTTTGGGATCATTGTCTACACGCAGTCTCTAAACATGGTTATTTTTGCCGTAAAGCAGTTCAGCTGACTTAAATTAACCCTTTTTATAAAATTGTGTTTAGAGTTTCTGTGCAGCACTTCTAAGCCCCAAATCCACGAATATAGAAGTATCCATTAACATGCACTCTTTGTGAGAGCTTAACACTCCTTTTAATCAATGCTTGTCTTTGCTAAGCCAAACACATCTCAAGGGGGTTGAACAATAAATATATTATTATTATTTTATTATTTGAAATCTATGTTTCAACTATTACAATCTTTTTTAAAACTGTTTCCATAAAACTCCAACATATCTCTCACCTTTTTAGTTTTTCTTCCCACTTAGGTAGGTGCAAACAAAAAAGGGGGAAACTTCGTTTGTAAAAACCTCTATAAAACTCAAACCTAACACAAAAGGTTGAGTAAACAAGTATAATGAACATATGTTTCTATGAATGTATGTACTTTTTCAATGGCGTTTATTGTTACTTTTGTTGTCATTTAGTTGCGATTAATTAAAACATTTGGGCAGCACTTAATTAGTGGTTTTATTTGGTGACCGTGGCCGAAAATGTGAGCAAATTTCGCATTAAAACAAATACTATCATAAGCACTATGTATTCAAAGCGCATTATGCAGCATATATTTACAACTATATACATATGTATGTATGCACGAGTGTTTATTTGTGTAGCGGCTTTATAAATTACGGACTAGTTCTGAGGTTAGCGATGCTCATTTATTAATTACTGCCGCCTGCAAATTTGCAGCTTTTAAATACAATTAAAGCACCTGTACAGCATATACATATGTATAGATATGTATATAATATAAACACCCTGTAGTGCATCTATGATCTAGTCTAAAACAAAATAAAAAACATTTAGAACAAAGTTCGGAATCAGAAGCACATATGTATCATTCTAATAGGTTTCTGAGAGCTGTGGTTTTATTACATTTACTTTGGTTTCAAATCATATTATGTTCAGGTACATAGATACCCTTATAAGTTCATTACGATATCTTACCGTCATCCACAAAATCAACCGGCAGAAAATTTTCATATATGATATTTCGGTCTTCGAAGAAAATAAGGCTTAATTTTGACCTATTTTAACAACTTCTGATTCGCAACCAAATTTTGTCGGCATGTAAACCCACATAAACTCATTAATATAGCACGTCAGGAATTGGCTGACATCACGGAAGAAGATTAACTCAAACAGCCAAAGTAGTAGTGATTAGGACCCATTTCCTGTACTTTTTGAATAGTATTATTATTTTTTAAATTTTAGTGGTGGTTTAGTAACAGCTGTCGACAACTAATTAGAAACGACACCTATTTTGAAGTATAGTAAATGATGTTATTTTCCAATAATTCACGTACATTTATTGTATTTTTACTTATTTTATTGAAACCTTTGTTAAACTTAAACTCTAGTAGTAAATTTTTTTTTTGATTCGTTTTTGTTTTTAAGATTTTAACAAAAACATGTGGAATGAACGATTTGAGTGCGACAAATAATTACAAACGAAAATATTGTATCAACAAAAAATAATGATGTTACAAAAACTTGCTTACTTTCAATTAGTATTTTGTTGCTTATTTCTTTTGCTTCAATATTGCTTCACATCGATTTCGAATTTACGCTATAAGACTCTGACAGCGCATCAATGGTGTAGCTTGCCATGTCGTTCTAATTTCAACACAAATAACATCCATATTTGGGATATTTTTGATGCACATGGTTCCTTTAACATCACCCAAAGATGTTCTATATGGTTTAAGTCTGGGATGGATGATTTCCACTCCAAAACATTGATAGAATTTTCATTAAAAAACTTTTGTGTCAACTTAGACGTATGCTTTGAATTCTTATCTTCCTTATAACAGGAAAATTTTCCTCACACCATGGCAACTTGACATTTTTTAGGATATCGACGCATTTCTCCTTGTTTAAAACTCCATCAATCTTATAGAGTGGACCAACACCATTCCAAAAAAAACATCCCCATACTCAACTACGCGTGGAACATAGCGAGGATCAAATTCTTGAATTATTGGACGGCGAACATAGCTTCGACCATCAGGACCTAAGCGATTAAGTTTTGTTACACCGTTCCAAACGACAGTCCTCCGTTGATTTGTTGTCTTAGACCAATAAGAGTTGGCAAAGTCCACGCGTCGCTTATACGAATTTTAGTCAGAAGTGGGTTCCTGCGTGCTTCCTGCTGTGAAAACACCGGGAAATTGTTTTCTTGGCTAGTTCGCTATTATATTCATCCTGAATTTCACGTTGAATGTCAGTGGAACTCTATTTTTGGTCTCTTCTGGAGATCGTGTTAATTCTGCGGTCTATTTCTGTTGAAGTTTTTAGATTTTTTCTTTGCGTGCAATATTGAAAATAGCTTAATAATAATAATACAACAATAATATTATTAACAAACATTAACACCTTAAGGAATTTTAATTCTTTAAACAACCGTTTCTAATTAGCTGTCGCACCTAATGCACCCTCTATATCGTAACGCATTTACTATTTGGGAACAAATTAAAAGAACTTTGACTTCAGAACTATAAAACAGAGTGAATTAGTAGTAAATAGAGTAACACGAACAATGCAAGACTTTTAGGAAAAAAAAATATCAAAAACTTTTATCCTTATACTCATCAGCCATCTACAAAAAGAGAGCGTTTCTAATTCGTTGTCAACGGCTGTATGTGACAGGTGGGTGGTTTTTATCACCAGTAACCAATATATCTCATCTTTTCGGTTATTTTATTAGAAGTAACTTTATATTTATAACAGGTTATCTCACTAGAGCTCCACTCTTTGTAACAGATCAAGCGTGAGTATTCATTATTGCATATAGACCACGTCCAGCACACAGTGAAGAAAATATAGCAGTTGTACTCATAGCTGAGAGTGTACACGAAGACCATTGAGCGTACAAATTACAGCTTGTGCAAGAACTGAAGCCGCTCGATATTCCCAAGCGGCATCGCTTCCCTCTAAGTGCTCTAGAAAAGTTCCAAGAAGATCCAACGTTTTCGACCGAAATGGTATGTAAACAAGAAAAATTGCCGCATTTGGGACGAAGAGCAATATAAAGAGATTCAAGATTTCATTTAGAAAAACAACGGTTTGGTATAGTTTGCGAGCTGAAGCATTGATCCATATTTCTTCCAAAACGATGCCGGTGAGAACGTAAACGTCAATGGCGACGTGACTTCGGTGATATATGGTTTCAACAGTAAACCCGCCACTTTCCATACATCGCACCAGTCAATAGATTTATTTAGAGAAAAATTTCGGTGCGCAGATATTTTCACATTTTGGGCTGTTCGAATGGCGCCCAAGACCTGTGATATCACACCGTTTAAACTTTTACCTGTAGGGCTATGTAAAGTCTGAAGTTTATGTGGAAAATCCCGCATCGATTCAGGCCTTGGTGCAAAACATCACATGCCATTCGCCAGTTACCAGTCGAAATGCCAGAACGAGTCATCGAAAATTGGACTCAGCGGGTGAACTATTTGAGACCTAATCGCGGCCAACATTTGAATGGGATAACCTCAAAAAATAAATGTCAAAGAAAGTTCTTTCGAATGATAATAACATTCTCATGAAGTTTTAAGTTTCTGTGTTTTTTTCTTTAAAAATGTAGGGAACCTAGAAATGGATCACCCCGTACCACAACGGACGAACGCTCCAGGCTATAGGCTTCAAGTGTTATAAAGTATCGTTAGATAAAGCAAAATCTCTTAGAGCAAGCTCAGAGACCACAAAAACGAGAGTAGCTTTGAAAGGAGATAGTCGGTAATTTTATTATTTGCTTTTCACTACAGGGTGTCTTTATAACCTTCTATATAACGGGTGATTTTTTAAGAGCTTGATAACTTTTTTTAAAAAAAAAAACGCATAAAATTTGCAAAATCTCATCGGTTCTTTATTTGAAACGTTAGATTGGTTCATGACATTTACTTTTTGAAGATAATTTCATTTAAATGTTGACCGCGGCTGCGTCTTAGGTGGTCCATTCGGAAAGTCCAATTTTGGGCAACTTTTTCGAGCATTTCGGCCGGAATAGCCCGAATTTCTTCGGAAATGTTGTCTTCCAAAGCTGGAATAGTTGCTGGCTTATTTCTGTAGACTTTAGACTTGACGTAGCCCCACAAAAAATAGTCTAAAGGCGTTAAATCGCTTGATCTTGGTGGCCAACTTACGGGTCCATTTCTTGAGATGAATTGTTGTCCGAAGTTTTCCCTCAAAATGGCCATAGAATCGCGAGCTGTGTGGCATGTAGCGCCATCTTGTTGAAACCACATGTCAACCAAGTTCAGTTCTTCCATTTTTGGCAACGAAAAGTTTGTTAGCATCGAACGATAGCGATCGCCATTCACCGTAACGTTGCGTCCAACAGCATCTTTGAAAAAATACGGTCCAATGATTCCACCAGCGTACAAACCACACCAAACAGTGCATTTTTCGGGATGCATGGGCAGTTCTTGAACGGCTTCTGGTTGCTCTTCACCCCAAATGCGGCAATTTTGCTTATTTACGTAGCCATTCAACCAGAAATGAGCCTCATCGCTGAACAAAATTTGTCGATAAAAAAGCGGATTTTCTGCCAACTTTTCTAGGGCCCATTCACTGAAAATTCGACGTTGTGGCAGATCGTTCGGCTTCAGTTCTTGCACGAGCTGTATTTTATACGGTTTTACACCAAGATTTTTGCGTAAAATCTTCCATGTGGTCGAATAACACAAACCCAATTGCTGCGAACGGCGACGAATCGACATTTCACGGTCTTCAGCCACACTCTCAGAAACAGACGCAATATTCTCTTCTGTACGCACTGTACGCATTCGTGTGGTTGGTTTAATGTCCAATAAAGTAAACTGAGTGCGAAACTTGGTCACAATCGCATTAATTGTTTGCTCACTTGGTCGATTATGTAGACCATAAATCGGACGTAAAGCGCGAAACACATTTCGAACCGAACACTGATTGTGGTAATGAAATTCAATGATTTGCAAGCGTTGCTCGTTAGTAAGTCTATTCATGATGAAATGTCAAAGCATACTGAGCATCTTTCCCTTTGACACCATGTCTGAAATCCCACGTGATCTGTCAAATACTAATGCATGAAAATCCTAACCTCAAAAAAATCACCCTTTACTTATTATTATATACGTAGCGTCATGTGTATCTATAAATATTTACATAATATATATACATATATCCAATTCATGTTTAGGTTTATGGTTTATTGTTACTTTTTTGTTTCTAATTGAAAATTATTTGCAAATATTTAGTGAAATATGGCGACATTTAGGATTTAGGATTTTAAGCGCTTGCTTAGTTATATTTTTAAAGGAAAATTATTTATTTTATTTTTTTTTTTCATTCCGGAAGTGCTTTCACACCAGTGTTCGAATGATCTAATGCGCATATGGTTATTAATTCTAAACAAGCGCCACTGTTAAAATGTGGTTTTATTAATTAGGTTGTGTTTGATAATATTTTAATTTCGGTTTTTCTCGGCAGCAGCATTTAAATTATTTATAATTGGTGTTAATAAATTTTGCACACAACATTTTTAATTGTCTATGTTTAGTGGAAAAATGCGTTTGTTCATTAACAATTGTCAATAATATTGAACAATAAACATATTTGCACAATTTGACGCATTTAATTGCGAATATTCTTTTAATGATAATTTTTCGAAATTGAAATATTTGTTAAATGCCAATATGCATAAAATTAGATAATTAATTTTAATGAACTAGATTGGAAGTGATAAAAATAAATATTTGCACAATAATTCGAATTATTCCATTGACCATGGATTACTTTAATTACAATTCGGCAAATATTTTACTCAAATGCAGCAGAGGGCTCTTGGCGGCTTAAGGCCTTGAGTGCAGCATTTATTGCTTTGTTAGGGGTTTAAGCGGACTTACACTTTTTTAAACTTCTAAACATGCGAAAGTGCTTAAAGCATTAAAGAGTATACAAAATTCTTTATCTTGATTTTGAACGAGCAGTTTGTATGGCAGCAATTTGCTATAATGATCTGACCTGAATAATACATACATACTTATATTCCAAGAGTTGTATATATGTATATATTTATAGAAACACATAACACTAAGTATATAATAGTAAGTATGTGGAAGGCTATAAAGAGCTATAAAAACACCCTGTAGTGTAAAGCAACTGAGGCAACCGCAGTGCTTGTGAGACTACCGATTATCTCCTTTTTAAACCAGCTACTCTCATTTTTATGATCCCAGCCAAATTTCGTAGATATCGTTCCGCAAATAAAAACGTTTTTCATACAAGGACTGGCTTTGGATTGGTCAGTTTGTAGGGTAGGTATATGCAGCATTGGTCCCACATCGGCAGTTTTCTACAAGGGGCCAACTTCTTGAAAAGCAAATGATGTGTGGAAAGTTTCGGATCGCGTCTTCCAACTTATATGACCATAGGCAAATTTAACATACCCTTTTGAGGGTACAAAAATGGTAAATAAGCAAAATAATCACAAGACACACTTAGGGCAGTAAAAACCTCATAGCGCTCGTATAAAATTGTTCTCATTCAAGAATGGAAGCCATTGGACCACTATAAACGTCCTGAATTAGTTGGTTTTCCCTTGTAATAACTTGAAAGCGATAACGAGGTTTTAAAAAAATCGTCTTTTCCGTTAAAGCTCGATTTCATCTGAGTGATGCGGTAAATAAATAAAACTGTAGATTCTGATGCGAAGAAAATCCACAAATTATTCATCAACAACCATCACATTCTCATGAATTGACATTGTGGTGTGGCTTTTGGTCTGATGAAATCATCGGTACTTCTTTCGAAATGAAGCTGGTGACACAGTTACTGTCAATTGCGAGCGGTATAAATCGACGATAACCGACTTTTTATGACCACAATTGGAAGAAGTCAATCTTAACAATATCTGGTTCAAACAAGACGGGGCTACGTGTCTTACAGCACTTGAAGCCATTGAATTAATGCGATAAAGTATTGTTGATTCGATTATTTCAAGAACTTGTGGCAATGAATGGCTTTCAAGAAATTGTGATTTAACATCGTTAGACTACTTTTTGTGGGCTTATTTGAAGTCATTGCTATTTAGTAAGAAACTAGACTCACTTCAAACTTTAAAAGTCAATATTGCACTGCTGTTCATGACATACGACTTGATTTAGTGGAAAAAGTACTCGAAAGGATGAGTTCATCGATTTCGTTCCTGGGAAAGAAGTCGTGGAGACCATTATGAATGATGATTAGAAATTCATTGTATTGATTCTACTTCACGCTAAGTAAAAAATACATTTGAATTTCTTTAACAATTAGGCGGCTAATAACAATTGCAGCCAATTTGCGGATTTCATAAAAATTAAGACAAACGAGTTGCTTCAGAATTTGTCTGTAGCAGAAAGTTTTTAATTTCCAAATTGTATAGCAGCTCTGCTATCGGGATGGATGCATATCTCCCTAAAAGAAACCGCACTTCGGAGAAGCATATCTTAATGGATGTCACTTGAGAGACACTATAGGGATCTGGCAGTCTGAAATAAGAGTTGAATGTAAGCTCCAGATAGAACACTAACCTCCCAACTTTCCTTTTGAGCTATGATCCATTCATTAAAAAGCTCACTACGTCTCTTTTCCACCGACTTCGAACAATCCACATATCTCTTGGAGGTGAAGATGACGTTAGAAATAGATTCCACGGCGAAATGATCTAAGTTATCAGGAATGTTGTCGAAGTGAGAGAGTATTTAGGAATATTCCTTTCTGGGACCCGCAATGTGTCCAGTTGCCCGGAGTCTGATAGCTACTATCGCAGCAATGCATCCGCCGGCATGGTCAATAAATGATAATTATTTCTCAAAGAAGGTACTTTCTTACCAGATATACACTCAAACATCTAATCTTCATTAGGAAAGTACGTGTTTAATTTTAAAATGAATCGGTAATTGTGCCGACCCTGTAGATATAAGAAAGGTCTTGCAAAATTTGAGAAATTTTTACTTTTAGAAAAAAAGCAATATCAATAACACATTATTCTTCTTCTTTATTTGCGTAGACTCCACTTACTCGGTTATAGCCGAGTTTACCAAGTTCAACCAGGTCCCTGTCCACCTAATCTCTTCAACGGAGAGAAGATCTTCCCCTTCCTCTGCTTCCCCCAGCGGGTACGGGGTCGATATCTCTCAGAGCTGGAGTGTTTTCATCCGTTCGGACGACATAATCTAACCATATCAGTCGTTGTTGTTGTCTCTTAATTCGCTGAGCTGTGTTAGTGTCATCGTATATTTCGTACAACTATATCTGGATTTCGAGGCTGTTGCTGTTGGTGTTAATGCTGGTTTCAAGATAGACGAAATCATCTATGACTTTGTAACTTTGATTATCAACAGAGAATCCTTAACACGTTTGCAGTGTTCGGCATCAGAAGAGTGGTCCCTTATCCGAGGCTGTTTTGAGCTATTCATTGGGGGTGTTTTTTACGTGGTGGGTCACAAACCCAGCACACAACCCTGAGGAGAGATGTTTTGCCTTCTCACTTGAACTCTCTTCTAAACGGATGTTTTTTGGCTACCCAGAGGATACTTGGCTTAAGACCAGAAGTCGTAAGCTGTTTGAGCCATATGTAAAAAAAAGCGTTTCTGACCACTCCAAAGTGAAAGGCGCTCAGAGAGCTTTCCTCACTTGCGTTAAATTCTACTCACGGCTCCATTTTCCCTAACATGTATTTAGGATCAAATTATCGAAGACACCACCGAGTTTGTAGTTAAAAAACTTTTTCTTGGAGTATAACACTAAGGTCTTATAATAAGTAATCTACTTATTAGTCAGTGTGAATATATAGAGGGAATAAGCAACTTATCGATGTCACATACAGAACATTCTATGCTAACTAACTATATGTGATAAAACGAACAACGTATTAAATTACAAGTGGTCCACAGTAAATTTTAAAGCGCTTGTGCTACTCACAAGCAACCCATTTATCATACCTTTGAGCATAATTCGTGCAACCCGATCAATAACAACGCTAATAACACCCTTGTTGTGCACATAAACACGTTGACTTGGTCGTAATTTCCAAAGAAAATTTTACCAATTACTACTGCTACCTATCAAAATGACTACAAAGTACGCTTGTTAAGTAAATAGACCCTTCTTATATATGATATGCCCTTATGTATGTACATACATACACATAATAAAATTTTTTATTAAACTAAGTCAGAATTTGCACGAAAATTTATACTTTGGCGACCGACTATAAATATTTGAATATGCTGCTGGAAGGGTCATGTGCCGAACTACAACTAAGAAATTTATGTGTATGTATGTGTGTGTGTATTTCTATGGGTGCTCGTGATAAACTATATGCTGCGACTGCATTAAGTATGTAGTGTAGCTATGTGCCTGCGGGTCGTAAACTATAACAACTCGCCTGCAAGGGGGTCAATGCGGGTCAGACGGTAGTGGTTATTGGCAAATAGCTGCCTTTGCGCCCGTAAGTATGCTACCCAAATTTTCGTCTAAGCGTATTTGTACAAAAATATTGTATGTGTGTGTATGTGTCTGTGCGCACGTGCGCATATTGGACGCAATTTGCCTTATGTAATATTAATTTTAATCACACTTTTCATTAAGTCTACTTTCCTTTTAAAGTCCTTGGCAAGGCTAGTCAAGAGTCTGGTAACTCGGTATGAAAAGAAATACAACTTATGGCATAAGGGTTAATTTAAATTAGAATTATGGGTGCAGTTGTGTGAATATGTATGTAGATACATATAAACATATGTGCTGCTGGGCTTAAGTGCCTATTTGGGTGTCTGCTAAAGTTGCTTTTAAACAAATTTAAGGCGCTTGCCTTATATCTGTATGTGTGTCGTTTAGCATGCATAAAATATACACTACACACGCACATTAACGTATATAATAATATAGTACATAATACATAAACATATAAGGATCTTCAGTTGTCTGCCAGGCGTGTGCCTTCAAACTTTACACAATCGTCAAATCGACAAATTTTCGCAAAATTTATTTTCCCTCCCTCCGTTAAGGTGTGTGCGTTGCTTCAAAAGAATTGTTAAAGAAATTAACGCCAGCACATATTTACGGCTTCAAAAAGTTGTATCTTTGCATCCCTTCTTATATTTACAAATTATTACAATGAAGGCTTTTAAGTTATTACACATTTACGCATGTCTTTTACTTATTATTTCCCTACAAAGGCTTCGTCCTTTTCCAGGATGCAAACAGACGTTTGTCAGCACTTGTAGTTATTCAAAATTATGCTAGCAAAGTTCTATAAACATATTATGCTGTCATAAATGTGTCGTCAAATATCGTAAATATTTTTATGACTTTTTAATGAATTGCTGCAATTTCATTTAAACTCCATTACGGAATTTTCATGAAGTCTCATGTGTGTACATATGTAGTTTGTTGTATACAAGTACGTATACTTAGGCGCCACATAAGCGACAAGAAGTGATAACAGAAATGAAAATTTGTCATACTTTCGTATTTAATACAAAAAATACCGAAACAAATTTTGAACTTGAAGAGGGTCTCGTTGATTGCTAAAGAACAACGCCTTCAAATGATTCTACAAAGAGTAGTTATATTTTGTGTTTTTTCAAAAATTATTTATTTATTCATGAATATCTATTTTGTCCCCTTCAAAGTAATCCCCATGAGATACGTATATTATACACTTGTGCCAACGGTTTTTCCAATCTTCGAAGCACAACAAAAAATCAATTTTTTTAATCTTCTTCAGCTCCTCCTTCGATGCAGTCTTTATCTCGTCAAGAGAAGCGTAACGTCGTCATTTCATGGGCCTGTTCAGTTTAGGGAACAAGAAAAAGTCACAGGGGTCCAGATCTGGTAAAAACGGTGGCTGCGGCATCATTAGTGTGTTGTTTTTGGCCAAAAAGTCGCGCACAAGCAACGATGTGTGAGCAGGGACGTTATCGTGGTGCAAAAGCCAATTTTTGTTCTTCCACAAATCCGGGCGTTTCTGGCGGATTGCTTCGCGCAAATTGCGCATAACTTGCAGGTAATATTCCTTATTGACCGTTCTTCCCTGTGGCAAGAACTCATGATGCGCCACGCCCCTGCAATCGAAGAAAACTGTCAGTTACGATTCGCGATACTTTTTGAACACACCTCGTAATTTGTGATATGAAAATTCTTAGGTGTTTCTAATGCAGTTTGATACCCTGAAGTCAAATCTGAAAACAGAATTTTTCTATCACCAACAGATATTCTGTAACCTGTGGCTAGACTTTACAATACTACTGTGATCAAATTGAAAGGTGAATTAATTTGAATTAATTTATACTTCACGTGTTTTCGAATCGGTAAATTTTTTTCTGTAATTTGGTAGTATTGTTAGCGACATTTATGATAAATTTCACGTTAAAATATTTATTAGTATTTGAGATACGCGTATTTGTGTGAGGCTCTAAAAGTGAATTCTTCGATTTGTACTATGTCTGAATTTATTGAACAAAGAAGTGCGATAATGCCGCATCTCATACTGCATTGGTTTTTCCTGATCATTTCGCCATATTTTCAAGTAATATCGTGCCGCAACCACCACATTCGCCTGATTTACCTTCGTGAAACTTCAGGCTATTCAGCAAATTCACATACCCACTCCGAGCAGTGGGCAGTAGGTACGTTAGACACTCAAACCGGGACAAAAAACGTTACCAGTAAACCTCTAGAGGAAGAGGGGTTTTGTGTCTGAAAAAAAAATTTCCAAGAGTCAGTAAAGCAAAAATGAACGAGGGCACATTTGTGGGTCCACAAATAATAGAACAAATTCTTCCATATACTGTGATGTCTGATGCTAAATTACCTTTGAGACCTAAAACGGAGGAAATTGGTCTTAAAAAAACCTTAACCCTTTCACTTGAATATAATGATATTTTTTAATCTATTTGACTTTTCCCGAAAATATTAGTTGGTCTGGCAGTTATCTTAATAAAAACTACACGTTAGAGTATTTTTCCCAGTGTTCTTCAGGTTAATATGAGAAATAGATAAAGTCCGTACAGAGATTGTTCCATTCCTATCTATTGACTACAATCCACTATGGGGAATTTGGCCGATTTCATGGTATTAATTAATAACTTTTAAACTAAGTAGATTTTTCGAAACGGTTTTTTTATTATTGTTATAGACACCGATAGGAATGTTTTTAGAAGAATGGGCGTGGCTCCGCCCCTTCCCTGACGAAATATTATTTATTAACTTTTAAACTAAATAAGATTTTCTGAAACGGTTTTTTGTATTAGTCTTATGGAGATCGTTGGAAATAGTTTTTGCTAAAATGGGCGTGGTTCCGCCCTCCCAGGAGAAAAAAATTTTATTTCATATAGAAAAGTTGATAAAGTGACAACCAAAGAATACAATAATAACTTTATAAAAACCAGTCATCGACTAGCTAAGAAAGCGATCGGACGTGTTGACTTCAGAAAACGCTCTCTCGCATCTCTAGTGTAAATCTCAATAAATTCGTGTCTACTCGTGTTACTTCTTCTTGTTATAAAAAAACAGAAAACAAAACACAAAAAAGAAAAAACACACCAACAAAAAAATGGCTCCTGGGCCGCCGGACAAATCTTCCAACAGATTTGCTTTGCTATCAGAGGATGTCAATTCTCCAAAAAGATCACGGATTGACTTACAAGCCAAAAACTTTCCAAAATTACCAACTATAAACAAAACAGTGAAAAATTCCAAATATTTAGTGATTTCTCCAACCGATACTGACAAAAGACTTACTAAACTTAGCCCATTTGCAATCAAAAAAGGACTTGAATCTATTTCTAAAGAAATCGATTCCATTTCGAAACTTAAAGATGGAAGCATCTTAATCCTTGCAAGCAATGCTAAATCGAGTGAAAAATTTTTAAAATCAAAAGACCTTTGTGGTATGTGTGCAATATCAGTGAAATTACACGCCAGTTTAAACTCAGTAAAAGGTGTCGTTTTCGACAAGAATCTTGCCGAAGTTGACGAAAAAGAACTTATTAATGAGCTAAGCTCCCAAGGAGTGACAAGTGTATACAAGTTCACCAAACTAGCCAAAGAAAAAACAATTAATTCTGGCCTCATTGTCTTAACTTTTGACAGATTTCAACTACCTAGTGAACTCGATGTAGCATGGTACAAATTAAAAATTAAACCTTACATACCCAACCCCATGAGATGTAAAAACTGTCAAATACTTGGACATACCCAAAAATGGTGTAAAAATAACCCATCTTGCCCCGTTTGTAATCTACCGCCCCATAGCGATACAATATGCAGCCGCATAACATGTGCAAATTGTTATGGCGAGCACACCTCATCGGACAAAACATGTCCAAAATACCAACAAATTAAAGAAATCTTAACCATAAAAACATTAGAAAACATCAGTATGGCCGAGGCGCGCCGAATATATAAAGAGCAACACCCTATGCAAGTGGGCACAACTTACCCTTTTCGCAAATAATTAACCACTCTCATCACAAACAAACAAAACAAGCAGAAACCGAAGACATATCATCAAAAAATATTCAAAAACAACACAGTACAACAAATGCATCGGCACTTACAGTGCATCACCATCCAACATCCAACAACTACAAATCAAAAGCCAATAATGAACAAAACATCACTCAACACAAAGATGGTCATACAACTCAAAATTCTAATAACAACAATATCACCAATCAAACTTCTCAAGAGCAATTGATCTCACTTCTTTCTCGTTACACATCTCATATCAACGAGATCTCCGAAATACCAACAACTTCAACAATCCCTGATCATAGCTACGGAGGAAACAACAACACAGACTTGTCAAACCAGTTCGAGGATATCTCTGATAACATTTAGCAGCGGAATTAGTAAGAGTAATAATTATTCAATTTTGCAGTCTCTACATAATGACTCTCAACTTACTACAATGGAATTGTAAAGGTTACTATAACAATTACACAGAAATAGAAATTTTGTTAAAATCCTATTCCCTACAAATTGTCTGCTTACAAGAAACCCATTTATCAAAGAGCGCCAAGCCTTATTGCCCAAAGCAATACGATGGATATTTTTTCAATTTACATCACAATGTAACTTCTAATCAAGGTTGTGCTATATTAGTGCATAAGTCTATTCAACATAAGCATATTAACATTACGTCAAATCTTATTGCTACAGCTGTGCAAATTAACTTTCCCCATGTTATAACAATTTTTTGTGTTTATATTCCCCCCCAACAACATATAACCGTAGCTGACCTTCTTAGCTTAACCAACAACGTAAATACTCCAATAATAATGTTAGGCAATTTCAATGGTTGGAGCCCTTTGTGGGGCTCCCAATACTGTAACGCTAGAGGAAAAATAATTGAGAATTACATATTAAGCTCAAATATAGCAATCCTTAACGATAATGTGCCAACTCACTTTTCAACACATGGTAGCTTCACCAATGTAGATCTATCACTATGCTCGCCACAATATCTTCCTAATGCCTGTTGGAATGTTATAGATGATCTTCACAATAGTGATCACTTTCCTATACAATGTACCTTCAATTTTCTGTCCCATTCGGAGAGGATACCTTCTTCAAATATTCAATTCAACTGTGACCGTGCAGATTGGCGAAAGTTTAAAAATATTGCAACACAAAATCATTATAGTTTCAAAGCCTTTGAAGACCTCACAAAAACTATCACTCCATCCTCACCACCCTACCTTTGGAAAAAGATTCACCTTCTCTCCGGTACTTACAAGCCCTTTGGCATCAAATACATCTCGGTTAACAACAACAATGTGACAGTTCCTAAAGACATTGCCCTTGAATTCGCTCAATTTTATTCTTCTAATTCTGACTCATCAAACTTCCCTATTGAATTCCAAATAGAAAAAAATACAACTCTTAACGCAGAAATTAATTTTTCTCCGAATAAGTACACAAAGTTTTTGGAAACAAATTTTACAATCGAGGAATTCGAAGCATGTTTAAGGAACTCCAGGGGCACAACTCCAGGCCACGATAAAATAACCTACAAAATGATTGCCAACTCCCCTATAGACATTAAAATTCGAATACTTACACTATATAATCGGTCATACGAAAATAATATTATCCCACAGAATTTTAAAACAGCCACAGTTATACCCATACTTAAACCAAGCAAAAATGAGATTTCCATCCAAAATTATAGACCTATATCCCTATTACCATGCTTAGGAAAACTACAAGAAAAAATGATAGCAAATAGACTAATGTGGTACCTTAATTCCTCTAAATTAATTTCCCAACAACAAGTTGGCTTTAAAAAAGGATCCAGCACAATAGATGCTCTGCTATATATTGACCACCTAATAAGCAAAAATCTATCAGTAAGAAACCATGTGTCAATATTAGCAATAGATTTCCAAAGCGCGTTCGATAATATAGGAGTTCACGTTGTACTAAAAAAACTAGTGGAATGGAAAACAGGGGAAAAAATGTACAACTATATAAAAAACTTTTTAACAAACAGGAAACTTCGTGTAAGGGTTAACAATGTCTTTTCTCCATTATTCCCTCTGTCAAATGGAATCCCTCAAGGCTCCCCATTGTCAGTAGTCCTCTTTTTGATTGCTTTTGAAGATATCCAAAAAGAACAAAAAAACATAGATTTCTGTCTGTACGCGGATGACCTTTACATTATGTGCAACAAAAAAGATCCAAATGATATCCAATCCATCTTCCAACATACATTAAATAGCATCCACATCTGGTCAAAAAGATCTGGCGCTAAACTCTCTTTACAAAAATGTAAGCATTTTCATTCCTGCAGAAATCATAATTGCAGGAGAATAAGTATTGATTTCAATAATATTACAATAGAAAATACCGATAATATTAAGATTTTAGGGTTGTATTTTGATAAAAGGAACACATTTAACAAACATTGTACATACATTAAGCAAGATCTCGCCTCCAGACTCAATATAATAAAATACCTTTCCTCAAACAAAAGCCATATCCATACTAACACACTCATAAATTTTACAAAACTTACCATCCTCGCAAAAATTGACTATGGATTGCAAATTTATGGCAAGACCTCGAAATCATCTCTTACGAAAATAATGGGCGCATATCATGCTGCTGTCCGATTTAACCTTAGGGCCTTCCGGACAACTTCTGTCAAATATCTGTTAGCCGAAGGTGATTTTCTTTCATTAGTAGACCGTGTCGCTTAAATTAATGCATGTTCCGATAACATCATATGTTCTAACAATAAGTCAATTTTGGATAAGGAAATGAAGTTACTTAAAACCCCAAAAAATACCGTATCTATAAAATCAGGTCTTGTGGAGATGTTCTATGTATATGATAAAGCAAACACAGAAATGGGTAATCAAAAGCTCAGGGAAACATGTCAATCCCCCTTGGTTGCTATGCTCCGAATCATTTATCAACTCTGTAATCCTTAAAGACTCAACTAGCCCATTTATCTATAAACAAGATTTCCTAGAGGCGGCCGCTTCATTAAAAAACAACCACTGGAAATTTCTTTTTACGGATGGGTCAAAAAATAATAATGGAACATCTTTTGCAGTAGTCCAAGAAAATGGTGATCTGACAGCAAACGGAGTTTACAAGATCAAACGTCACCTTACGAGGCTGAAATACAAGCTGTCCTAAGCGCGTTGCAATTCGCCACCAAAAAAAGCAATAAGTATGTTATCTGCACAGACAGCAAAGCAATACTGCATGGAGTTCATAACCTCAACAATCACTCAGAAGAAATATCTACTATTAGGACTTCCTTAATAAACTTAAAAAAAAGAATCAAGCTCATGTGGATCCCAGGTCATGTCGATATAACGGGAAATGAGTTAGCAGATAAAGCAGCCAAAGCGGCCTCAACATCCCCCCTTCAGCTATTTATACCGTTTCCGAAAAAACGAATCAAATGTGAGATATTACAAGACCTTCACCAAAAATTTCAATTCGAATGGAGCAAAGAAATTGGTCATAACAAAAACTTAAATCCAGACAAACACGCAATAAGACTTTCAACCAATACCACAGCTGTAATGAACAAATGTTTTATAAGACTACGCCTTGTGCACACCCGTCTTACACATCTTCACTTAATGAAGAGGGAGCCGCAGACAATGTGCCATTTCTGCAACTCATCTCCTTTAACAATTACCCATATCCTTAAGGAATGCCAGTCCTTAAACCTCCACCGATCCACCGTAACTCATCAAGATCCCATATCCATACTAAACATCCCAAACGAAGACAATGTCAAAAAAATTTTCAACTATTTAAAACTTTTAAATATTTATAAATTAATATAAGTTATAAATTATTTAACCAAAAGTAACAGATAGCCCTAGTTGCTAGTGTTTTTTCACATTTATTGTAATTTCAATTATAATAAATAATAAATAAATAATAAAATAAAACTTTATAAAATATTTTCATTCTCAAGGTCTTCGTCAGACATAAAATAAAAATCGTCAATTTTATCTCCAATTTCCTCAATTTGATCCTGGCCTTCAAAATTGCACAATAAAAGGCTTAAAACTTCTGAAGGAAGTTCCATACTTTTATGCTTCCGAATTCGCTTCATAAGGTTTGTTGACGAAATGACAGGATCAGAAGTATCTAAGGCTCTGTTGAAAACATCCATAAAATTATTAACACGACTATGCTTTCGTGCGTGATGTAGTCTATCTGCTTTATAAATTTTGTTGCGTGCTTCCGACGCTTCTTCCCCGAAATATCCAACGGGAAGTATTGTATTTTCCATAATTTGCCTTGAATGGACAATTATTTTGTGAACAGTTGCCGTCATTGGCAACCATGGATAACAATCCTTTTTTTGTTCCACTACATCTTTATATAGAGGGTATATGTCGGGATCTCTGTGCTTAGCATCGTCCCTAATTGTGCAATACTACTCCTTGCTTAAGCCTTGATCTAATAAAAGGGCCAATGCTTCGTCCTTTGATGCACGAATAGGCTGCTTAATAGGGCATTTCAAAATCTCTCTTATGTCCTTTGCCTTTTCCGGACTAATTGCAAGAGTATTAAGGACTACAGAAAGATCAATGAGGCCCTGAGATCGGGCAGCTTTACTGGCTGTTTGAATTAACAAGGAGACGTTGCATCCGTGTGATTTAAATAGAGCTGCAGCTTCTTTCCTCTGTGCTTCCTCTCCTTTAACCGAATAAGCCAATTTCGGGCGTCAATTTGACGTTTCTCGATTTGATTCGATTCAGAGGAACAAAGTTTTATTGCACTTTGCAGCCAATTTGCATACTTCTTCTCAAAATATTTTTTGTTTCTCTTGCATATCTTCCATTTACCATTTATATTTAGGCAAAACAAACTGCTTTTCTTTTTCAAATAGTTGTTGTGTTTTACAACATCAATGTTTCTACTTATTTTGCCCGAAAGAAAATCAAGAATTGATCTTTCTTGGTTTGAGTTCTCCGTCTCCTTACGCCATACTTCAAAAAGCTCCGCGTTCGAAAACTCGAAGATACCTGACAAAAAACGAAATTACGCAGATTGTGCGCATTTGTGCACATTGAGACAAATTGTCTTTTATTCATAATTCATGGCTCTACGACATATACTGGACTTACACTGTTACAACGATATGTATTTTTTGTAAGTCTACGTAAAGTTAATTTTTTTTTCCAAAAAATTACCTTTTAGACCTGTTTTAAAATTGGCTAAATATTAGTATGACAGGCACATATCAAAATATTAGTACACACAACATATAATACAAACCCGTATGATTATTTTCCATCATAAATTGAATTAATAACTTGTTTAACTTTTAAGTATCGCACTTTCAAAGTAGCTAACCAAAACCTGCCTCTTCTCAACCACGTGCTTTTGGGCTGCAACAGCTGACTTTAACAGTGCATAGCCTTAACAGTGCACTGTTAATTAACATTTTTGGTATGGAGTCATATGGAGCCATGTGTTTTTAATATACTTACATAAAAAATACCCAAATATATAAACTTTGATAAAATGACTAAATACCATGAAATCGGGCAAATTCCCCATAGCGCAATCGATCAATAGCTTCCACTAACTGCCATATATGGAAATGACGACTGGTGAGACAAAAGTTCTTTTGATCTCTCGTACTTGCCTTGTTTCAATATAAATAGACTAGATCTAAGCTTACACTTAAGTATTTCATAACAGACAAAACTTTTTTTTTCAGGTAGAATTGTGCATGTTAGCAAGTTCTTTATCAACTTCAAGACCCTGCAGTTCTATTAAGTACAGTCTTGAAAAGTAGACTGGTGGATAAAGTAGACAACGTACTTTATTTGGCAGAGAAGCTTTCAAGTCACGCTAGAAGAGGGTGGCTGACGCGGATGCATCCAGAACGCCAGCGGAACTTAAAACATCCTCACAGACGTATCAATATAATCCCCGAGTTGGATTTTTGGTGACCCTTCATGATTCCGGATTGCTGCAGTATATTCTAGGCGCAAGTTCTTGCGTCAGCAAAGCGATCGGGATAGCTAGCAACGCAGGAAAGTTCATAGTAAATATCCATACTCAAGCGGCAAATAAGACAATAATCTCACACCGCATTGCGTCAGATAATGTATTTAGAAGCAGGGAAGCAATGGATATTGTGGCTGCCGGAAAGCGACTGCAATTATACTAAGTGCCAGGGCACAAAATAATTCCGGTAAACGAAATAGCTGATGAGATTGCCAAAAGTGCCAACCGTCTGGTTACCGAACCAGTACAAAAAATGCATAAACCATTAAATTCGATATGCGAAGAAATTCGATATGAAAGGACGGATAGGTGGATCATGGTAAGATGGAATGGCTTATGGACATCTAGAATTGCGAAAATCATTTGCAAGAGCCCCGAGGAACTGGAACTCACTAAGCAGATTTTCTGAAAACCTTTACAGGCATGTTCAAATACTACGGCCTTGAAAATACATATCGATTGTTATCTTTATAAACATATAAGATTTATGTATTATCTGTCAAATATTTTACTAAACTGCTTTTAATTAAATATTTCCTAAAACCTCTGGTTCAAAAAATACACACTAATTTCATCAAAATTTCATTTGAATCAGCCACTAAAAATTGAATAAATAAAATGCGTAAAATAACAGCACTCAAAAAATCCTGTCATTGTAGTGCTCACGTAAATTAAAAAATTCCTTCTGCCATCCGACACCTTCATCTTCGGAGCATACCGCTGTGAAAATAGCTTCGTTGCGCTTCATGCTCAGCATTCCATGCATAAGTAATCATTAGCTCATTCCTAATTACGTTTATGTGCGCCGTTCGCATTTCAGCCAGACATACCTACAGCCATACATACCTACAAACTTACATATTTTGTACTCAACGTGGTCTCACCTTTTGTGACAAAGCCTCGTCGCCTGTCATCCATCAAAGTTTGCTTAGCCAGCCAGCCATAAGGCGTTCACTTTCTCCTTTGGGAGCTTACAGGCCGGCGCAAATATTGCTGCGGATATTTTGGCTTAAGCGAAAATCTGTTAAGTGTGGCCACTGTGTCGTGTCGGCCGTGCTGCATTTGCGAGTGGCGTGGCACTCCGGAAAATGAAGGATTTGGGTTTAGGGCGAGGTTAATTGTGTCTGTATGTATATATATATTATATATATGTATATATGTATGAGTTAATGGATTACTCATTTTTTCAGTTTTCAAAGGCTTTGCGACTACGCAGTCACTAAGCAGTGTAGCAGCTTCATTCAATGCTTGAGGTTGCGGCCCAAACCCTTTAAATCTTGGCATTATTACTATTGTCATTTGTGCTCAGGCGAGCTTCATCGAATGTAGCAAATCTTATTAACTTAATTTGATTTTGCAAGGCTTTTCAGTTCAACATTCTACCCGTCTTTAAGCTCTCAAATAACGCGCTTTTTTCGCCACTCAAGGATTAGTCTTCGGCGCTCACCTTTTTCAGGTGATTTTCTTTTTATTTCTTAATGTTCAAGGGAGTATACATATACACAAATTTTGTCTCACAAATTTAGTTTTTCAAGCAACTCAACATAACTACCTTCTTGTACAGTTGTGTTGATATTTCGTGTACTCGTCTCTTTTGCAATCTAATTTTTGACAATGCGTTTTTCTTCAGGGGTTGTACTCCAAAATGATAGAATGGCAAAGTAGTGAAGTGGCTGCAGGTAAATGAATAAATGGTCTGCTCATCCATAAGCTCTAAGGAAAACGTAAATTAGTTTAGAGTCAGAAGTGACCCTGTGAGAAAAATCAATGAGCAGACACTTTGGAATTTTGGGGATTTATTTAGAGCAATAACATCCGGTGTGTTCAATGTGGGTACCTGCTAACGACAGCCTTACCACACGGCGCTCAAAAACACAGCGGATCAAATCAATACATAGTTCTTCCCGCATTCGGACTTCCCGTCAGACCTCGTAGCTGAAATTACTACCAGTTGAGCTTCTATACTGCTCTGGACTGCTGAATAGGGGTTGGACCCTATACGCACATTACACGCACACACCAATAACACATGAAGCTAACCCAATTTCTCAGTTAAACGCCTTCGCTACCTAAACAATTCTCGCGCTCTCAGTTCAGCTAATTCCCATACTATCTAGATCCTTAATGCCCGAGTAGATAGGTGCCCCTGATGTGAAAAAGCATTCAGAGGCCCTTGCCCCGTAAGCAGAAAACCCAGACTGAGCCAAATTTGAAGTCTGAGTTACTCTCAACAAACTAAACGTCCCGAACGTACTCATATGTAAGTCACTCGACCGTTATGAATATTGTCCCAAGGGCCTTGCCATCTACACCTGACCCTATCATCTAGAAGCCTCCTGCTCCTTAGATATTCCTCCCTCTCAACACCATCATCGGAAATCCAGTCAACACGCTGTATGACAATCAGGTCAAGAGGGTATGCACCTAACAGAACCTGCATACCATACGTTGACACGATGAGATATACAGCAAACAGGGAAGCATCATACAGCACTGCATTGAGAGGAATTTTTGGCACCCAGTATACAGTGGCTCCTTAAGTGGCACAGGCTACAAACAAGCCACGATATATGGAGCGAACAACATGACGTCCGAGAACCCAATCACTCCGCAAAATGCCTCGTATTTTGTCTACGATTGACTTGCGTCACGTACCATATGCTGACTCCGTTCATCCGGTTAATCGGTGAACGAACTGTCGTCAATCTGCCCTTAAGCAACATTGTCACCGTTTTTCCCATCAATATGTCCTCCTCCGCACCTAAGCCCCAAGTATTTACAATCTCTAAAAGATGTCCTTCCACCGTAACTAGCTCATACCGTGAGCGACCTACGACCAGAAGAAGAAGGTCGTCCCCATACGCACGAGCTTATAGAGTGACTCAAGCTGCCCAAACAGAGAGTCCATCATGAGGTTCCAAGTATATGGACCACAGTTGGAAACCTGCGAGCAGCCACGACCACTCCAATTTCCACATTCCCTTTTATGCCATGCCGCCAAAGAGCAATTTCCGAACAGCCAAGCTCCCCCAGCCGTTGTATCACTCCATTCCATCTCAAGTAGTCAAACGCCCGCCTTCAAGTCAACAAATATGCCAAGGACATATTTGTTAACATTCGCCCTAAGGACATTCTGGACATGAAACCATGCATACTTTATACTGCGCCTTTTGCTGAACCCATACTGCCTATCCGATCACATACTTCGGATTAGTTCTTGAAGCCGTTCCACCATAACCTTTCCCCACCGTTTGTCGGTTCTCTAAAGAGGATATTTTAGATACAGATACACAGATGAACTTCCAATTTTTGATATGCCATATATTCTAACATAAACTAAATCTAATTCTGTCCGGGCAAATCGTTTACTTCTCTTGATAGAAGAATTTTTAAAATTTCATATATGTATCAGACTGACCTAGCTTACATGTAACCGTAAAAATAACAGTGATTTCATATCTTAATTTTCTAATATTTGAACTTAGTGAAATCGCTTTAGAGATTTGCTAAAACTTTTCCGTACTTGGCACATTAACCTGTATTTCACTCGCTGTGTCCACTGGGGATTCCACTAACCGTTGGCGACTTGGGGATAAAAGCGCGGTATTAATTTAGTCAAGCTTGTTAAATACTGGCGTAGAGTTATCAAAAGCGCAGTGGTATGTGGTCCTTTTCACTAAAAATGATTTGCTGCTCGACATACATACATATATATAGGCATACATACATATATACACCAGCGACCTAAGCACACTCCCACGAGCCAGCAACCATAGAGACAATGGAATGCCACGCTGTCATTTGCCGAGTGACTGACACGAATAAGCCAACAAAAGCGCAACAACATTTACTTAACTTAAAAAGCGAGAGAAAAGAACATTACAAAAGCCTGGCGCACAGCTGAGGTGTTTGACCGAAAGCAAGCACATTTCTCCTATTCCATTTAAGTCAAAAAATCTGTCTCGATTTAAATCAAATCAGGTAAGATTGTGTGCCAAATTACGTAAGTACTCGCAGCAGATGTGCAAGCAGCTTACTTTGGATTTCAAAATTAAGGCGAAAGGAAAAAATGTTTGCGCTGGTCACCATGAAACAATCAGCATTCTGCAAGTATTCATGACAATACTGGAATTTGCCAAATTATTTTTGGCGTTTCACCTCACTCGGCACTCGATTTGACAACATTCATAAGATTTCATTTAATTAATGTTTTAATGGAATCTAAATAGTGTTTCGAAATGCATCAGTTTCATTTTCACTTAATTAAAAGTTAATCCTCTTAGAGAGGCTTTTTGCTCAAAATTCATTTATGCGCCGAAAAATCCTTTAATGAACCATAATGACTCGGTAAATGTTATTTGTATACTTGTAATGAAAGTTTATAAAACTCGCCTCTTTCCAAAGCTAAGTTTCAATTGGACATTTTGCAGAGTTGAGACATTTTTGAACCTTGCTTTCCAGTTGTAGTTGAAGCATGTTAAATGATTGTGACAATTTAAAAACCAACAACTCTCAGTCGTCATATATTTTGCTGGAATTATTTTACTGACAATTACTTTATATACGTTACTCTCAAATTCTGAAGCGTTAACCAAGGATTAAACTCTAGGAGAGACAACAATTGTTATATGTTGTTATATGTCCCTTTAACTCCGCTAGATTATTCAACCGTTCTCTACGACTGTCTCAAGTCAAGCATCACTTAAAGCAATCTCTGTCCACGACATCAAATCGCTACTAGTGCAGTGGATAGATAACGGCTGCATAGTCTAGCGGAACGTAACCAAGTGTACCTCATCTGGGTGTCCGGTCACCATGGTATAGTCGGTAATCAACTGGCTGATAAGCTCGCCCGGTCAGTAGCATCCACTAACATAGTAGGGCCTGAAACCTTCATCGCAATGGGTTCTCTTACCATAAAGAAGTAGGCAGATATAGGTATTGGCAACAACTTTAAGCCATGACAAGTTGGTAATGGAATACCAGGAATAATCTCAGACTACTTGCCGTATTTTACACTGGCCAATGCAAGAAACATTTATATAACACGGCTGCTTCTTGCTCAAATGTAGGTTCCACGACAAGGAGCTTGTCTCCAGAACATCTACTAATTGACCGCATAGCAGTTTGCAGAGGCAGGATCCTGAGATCAATTTTTCCAAATACTACTGGGGCTAACTACAAATTTATAATCCGAGCCACTTGCTCCAAGACAGACGGATGCTGCAGTCGTCAACAGCATGTGTACAAGTGCCATTGACATCCCTCGTAGAAATATTGGAATGATTTAGTTTCGTACTCACCTTAACGACCAGGTCCGTTCCCCTTACAGTAGTTAAGCTATCGTCGGCATCGGCTCTCAGGATCACTCACTGAGCTCTTCATCGTAACAAGATAATTAAGGGAAATAACACAAATACAATAAAGGTTTACTTATCTAGCAGTTTCTCTATTATGTACCGTTGCCAATAAAAAGGATTATCAAGACAGAGCAATCTTCCTCGTACTGACTTCTGTGTTTGTTCGACACAATGGGTTAATTGTACAAAAATATTATATGAAACCGCTTGTGGGCATCACGAGCTGTTCTATCCTGAGTGGAATACTGAGCATTGGATCAGTCTTATGGTCCTTTTTATGGAAGCTCATTTATGACGGTGTGCCATGAAGACAGCAACCAGCAGACGTGAAACTAATAGCATAAGCGAACCACTTTATAGTTGTAGTATTTGCTAAACAACAAGATAACCTAAGAAACATAAGGGATGAGTGTAAAAATGGTCTACGAGAATGGTTCTCTTCCGTGAGTTTGGTACTGACTGAGCACAAAACAGAAGTTTGGCTCATAAACAAAGGAACAGCACGAATAGTCAAAAATTGCTTCACAGCCATAACTGAAGTATCTCGAGTAATATTTGTTTCAAGACTTAAAGTCAATGAGCATCTGATGTACCCGCCAGGAATAGCAAATAAAATACATATATAACGCCATATCAGGAATGATAACAAACAGGGCCTGCATGCATTCCAGCTAGTATGCGGTCCAACATGAATCCTGGTTCTAGACATGAATTCCCATGCAAGATCAGGGCATCGATTTTCTGTAATACTTATAATTAGTGATTTCCGGACTACATCAAATGACTCTACTGAAGTATTAGCCAGTATGTCGCCTATTGATCTCTAGGGAGAAGAACTCGAGCAATTGCCATATAACGGGTGATTTTTTTGAGGTTAGGATTTTCATGCATTAGTATTTGACAGATCACGTGGGATTTCAGACATGGTGTCAAAGAGAAAGATGCTCAGTATGCTTTGACATTTCATCATGAATAGACTTACTAACGAGCAACGCTTGCAAATCATTGAATTTTATTACCAAAATCAGTGTTCGGTTCGAAATGTGTTTCGCGCGCGTGTTTTGTTCAGCGATGAGGCTCATTTCTGGTTGAATGGCTACGTAAATAAGCAAAATTGCCGCATTTGGGGTGAAGAGCAACCAGAAGCCGTTCAAGAACTGCCCATGCATCCCGAAAAATGCACTGTTTGGTGTGGTTTGTACGCTGGTGGAATCATTGGACCGTATTTTTTCAAAGATGCTGTTGGACGCAACGTTACGGTGAATGGCGATCGCTATCGTTCGATGCTAACAAACTTTTTGTTGCCAAAAATGGAAGAACTGAACTTGGTTGACATGTGGTTTCAACAAGATGGCGCTACATGCCACACAGCTCGCGATTCTATGGCCATTTTGAGGGAAAACTTCGGACAACAATTCATCTCAAGAAATGGACCCGTAAGTTGGCCACCAAGATCATGCGATTTAACGCCTTTAGACTATTTTTTGTGGGGCTACGTCAAGTCTAAAGTCTACAGAAATAAGCCAGCAACTATTCCAGCTTTGGAAGACAACATTTCCGAAGAAATTCGGGCTATTCCGGCCGAAATGCTCGAAAAAGTTGCCCAAAATTGGACTTTCCGAATGGACCACCTAAGACGCAGCCGCGGTCAACATTTAAATGAAATTATCTTCAAAAAGTAAATGTCATGAACCAATCTAACGTTTCAAATAAAGAACCGATGAGATTTTGCAAATTTTATGCGTTTTTTTTTTAAAAAAAGTTATCAAGCTCTTAAAAAATCACCCTTTACTTATCAACTACCAGCACTTAAAACAGTACCGATAAAGACAAAAGCACCAAAATGTACTGATAAAGAAAGATGAGTAGAAGAAGAACATCAAAATCTGCCAGCAGCGGCAGCAATCTCATCGAAAGGACGCAGGATCTACTGACTGATATCGGGCATCTAATCGTGGATAGACAGACGGCATGGGGACATGTGTGCTTTAGAAGCTAGCTCTATAGATTCCACCATGACATTAGTCCGAACTGTGCGACGTGTAGAGAGTTTATAGAGGAATCTGACCAACATCTTGCCTTGCCTTTAAATACAAGGAAAAATCTGAAAAAAATAAAACATTTGACAAGATCATATGTCAGTCCAGTGAAAAATGGAAAGGTGTCAGTGGAGCGTCAGTTTTAATTATGACAAAACTGAGACCTTTTCAACATACATATGTGCGTCAGTCGGCACAATAAAGGATAGTTAAAATGTATTGTCGCTTCCACAAAGAAATATACGTATAAGCGATGATTCCGAAAATCCGAAAAAAATAGGTTTACAGGAGTGAAGTTCAGCACTCCGGCTTTCGATGCTGGCAGTAAAAAAACGATTTTGTTAATGCCTGCTCTGCTCTCAAGATTCATGGAATTTTGGCATTTTCAAGATACTCTGAAGTTATATTAAAAACTTGAAACACAGACGGATAGTTGAAAGTCCTACTAGGATTCTTTCGTAGGTTTCACAACTTCAGATATGCTCTCGATTGGTCTATGGGTGGGCATGTTTCCTAAAAGGTCAGCTTGGTCTCAAATTTTGTATTTATAATCAAATTTCGGATGCAGAATCGTTGCGAATGCTGGAAAAGGCTTACGATGATTCAGTTTTATCAAAAACACAAGCCTACGAGTGGTACAAAGATTTCAAATACCGTCGAGAGATCGGTGAAGACATACTTACCTCGCTTTGGACGACACTCGCCCTTTTCAACTGATGAAGATATTTAAAAAAGTCAAGGACATGGTACTTTGAAAATTGCCATTTTAAGTGTAAGAGAGATGACAAAAGAGCTCGACGTCTCTCGCGAGTCCGGTCGATTGATTTTGGTGGATATTTTGGGTATGAAACGAGTTATTTCTCGATTCGTCCCGATAAAACTGAATTTTTTTCACAATGAGTACCATAAACAAGTATCTTTGGACATGCTTGATCATGCGAATTTCGATCCCACATTCATGGAGAGCATTATAACTGCCAACGAGACAAAGGCTTATGAGTTTGACATGCAAACAAGTCAACAATCGTCGGAATGGAGCCCGTTTACAGTCGATCGAAGAGATAAAACAAAATTCGGTGAAGGAACAGAAGGCCATCCCAAGAAGAGTTTATGAAAAGTATTTCGAGGAAGGAATAGGAGTTTAGCACAATGTATATTAAAGCAGCCAACAGCTTGTGAAACAAACTTCATTTAAAAAAAATCCTTTTGTATTCACTTACCTCAACTTAAAGGCATAACGGCCTCCGAGGCAATTAACGAAGTAGGTGACCCATAATTAGAACATACTGTACTACATTCTAATGCTTATATATATTATTAAATACATTATTTTGTATAAATATAGACCACACTAATTTAAGCTTACAGTCAGCCAAAAACAACAATAAACTCCGTTTGTCAGCAATTCAGTCATTCGTGTTAAGTGACACTCGCCAGTTGACAGCAAAATCACATCTCACAAGTCATTAGGCAAAGAAGAACAGCAAAAAAGCAACAAACTAAAGAAGGCGCTCACAACCCTTAGACAGATAGGTTCGCCCGTCATGCATATTCCTAGAGTGCCAAAGAGCAAACATAAAATAAAAACTGACACATGCAAAGCATAAATTGTTATTGCTGTTAATGTGGAGTTACAAATATTTACATTAGTGTGTGTGTGTGTTGCTGTGTGCGAACGACCTTCGGCGGCATGTTAACGGCAAATGTGGACATTTCATGTGTCTTGTGAAGTGTGTAATGAGTGTAACTTGCCTCCACTGGGCGAGCAGATACAGTTACATACATGGAGATACCATATGAAGAAGGGAGTCGGTAGACAATTTAATGGATTTATTTAATTAAATTTCCGCCATCAATGTTTATGACTACATGAAGCTGGTGCAATGCTGTTAATGTGTGATATGCTTTCTATCTGTTTCCACATATGTATGTATATTACGAGTATATCTGGCGAGTTTGACATTTAGAGCAGGTACCTAGGGAGACAAGATTTTATATAACTAGAACAAGGTAGAGAGCAAAAAACAGTATGCCTGATAAGAATCTGCACATGAACGTCAAATACATTAAGAAAACGAAGAACAAAAGCGGAAAAAATTTAGAAAGTATAAATCCGGTCGGAATCGAACATTTCCGAAGGTCATGTAGATCCGGTTTTAATTGTCAATGAAATTGCGGCCCAAATTTGATAAATTATATTGACTCTTAAGCAAGATATGGGTAAATGTTCACGCAAGTGTCTATTTGTTTGAAGTTGTTGTAATCATAGAGCGGTCTTCTTCGTCTTTATTGGCGTAGACCCTGCTTACGTGGTTATAGCCGAGTTTTCAATAGCGCGCCAGTCGTTATTTCTTGTCGTTATTTGGCGCCAAGGGGAGAATACAAGTGTAGACCCCTCCTTCTCTACCTGGTCACTCCACCGGGGGTCTCCTCTTCCTCTGCTTTTCCCGGCCGGTACTGTGTCGAATACTTTCAGAGCTGGAGTGTTCTTATCCATTTGGGCGACATGACCTAGTCAGCGGCGCCGCTGTCTCTTAATTCGCTGAACTATATCAGTGTTGTCGTATATCTCGTACAGCTCATCGTTCCATCGACAGCGAGTTTCATCTTCTGCAGAACCTCTATCTCGCAAACTCGTTACGCCGACGCATCAGATGTTGTCATCGTTCATGCCTCATGATGAGCGACTTGTAGAATTTGGTCTTTGTTCCCCGAAAGAGGACTTTTCCGAAGTTGTTCTGTCCTTTTCTTTTACGTGGCGGGTCCTCAAACCCAGCGCACAACCCTGGAGAGAGATGATTCGCCTTCTAAGTTTAGTTCGCCTTCAAACGGATGTGTTTCGTCTACCCAGAGGATACTTGGGCTGAGACCAGATGTCGTGGGCCATGTGTAAAAGAATCGTTTGTGTCACATCCAAGTCAATGGTGCTCAGAGAACTTTCCTCACTTGGGTGAACTTCTTCACATGGCTCCATCCTCCATAGAGTTGTCACTTTTTGTAATTTGCAATAACATCATTGTACAAGGAGACGGTCGTGAACATTACCTGTTTTTACTCATATAAACCCATTTTCTGTTTGAAAGTAATTGTGCTGCGCTTTTTCAATACTTGACTATGGTTGAACCCTATTTTCGAAACAGATTTGTTACACAATGGTCGTTAACTGACCAGGCAATTAAACGAGTCTGATAATGAAGTAACTTGATGATGTTTCTAGTTAGGATAGACACTCTTTGACTAGTTATGAGAGCACAGTTAGCGAACTCAGCATTGCCGCTCTGCTGTCGGAGTGAGTACTTACCTGCTTAAAAGATACTACCTAAGAGTAGCCATTTCTTCGTGAAAAACACTACAATAGTCCGATAACCTAGAGCCTAAAGCTTGTCGAAAAACTTCTTATAGACAAATCTCCCCCCAAACTCTCCCTTCTACCTTCGACCTATTCGTGAAAAAGCTCACTGCGCCATTGATCCAGCGGCTCTTCTCCATCCACATGTATGTGAGCAGAGGAAAAGACGCCACAAGTATCCACTGCAATGAGCTGAGGAGAAAATTTTGACTAGTCTTTATTCGGATCCCCAATATATGACAGGCTTTACTAAGCTTTAGAGCGCACTTCTCAGTAATGCACCCATCGACAATGTCCATGGGTAAAATTGCATAGTCCGGTGTAGTCGGCAGTTTAACGAAGATGTCTGTGAGAGACGCTGTTTGGACACTTTCAAGATCCTTAGCAAGTGTAACCTTTTAGTGCACTTATCATCTTTGGTCAGAGTCCTCATCTTTTCGCTACCGCTCATCTACAGCAATATAAGGCAACCGATACTCTCTCCTAAATGAAATATTTTTAAATAGGATAATCTCTAGGTATTTCCTCATATGAACAAGTCGAATACTTCAGCTTCTGCTTGGGGGAGAGGCATGTCTGAGACCTTACGCCATTAAATAAAGCCATTTCAGTTTTGTTTGGGTTGGCGGATAAGTCGCTTCTAATCATTGGTACCTCATAGACGGGATTTAGTTGAGAACAAAATCATTTTCTTCATTTCTGAATAACACTGCTTTGTGGGCAACCCAATGATCTAATCACATCTACTTGTAATAAGTCAGTCAGACATAGGAATTAATGAACATCGCGAAATAAGTAAGAGCGTCTCATTTTTCTGACATTTCATTGATACAGATAACTCTATAATAGAATATCAAACTAAATCCCTTGGTGATAAATGAAACAATTCTCAGGTGAACAAAACCATTATCCTTCGTGCAACATGTTGCATTAGCATAAAAATTACATGTCTTTAAATTTCTAAGCATTCGGATGCTAGAAGTTTATAACGGCGAATCTTAAGGCACACTTGAGGCCTTTAAAGTCTAGCATATGTGCGTAAACTTACACACACTCATAAAGCATGGAGCGCTTCAAGACATTGCGCAAAGCGTACACCGTTATAATTGCATTGCAACATGTGCGACAGCAAGGCGACTAATGATTTTAATTTTATTTCCGCACTCACTTTACGCGAAGTTGATGAACTTCCTTCTTGACATACGACGTCGAGTTTGCGTCAGCGGCAACGCGTACATTTTATTAACTGTAAGCTGTAGCTGTGGCGCACACTTTCGCCACATTCCCGCGAACCGAAGCAATCGCACATAAACATATGCGCCATTTTTAATGACGGCAAACAGTCGGAAAAGTCATTAAAAAGAAACTTTAAAAGCGGCTCAAAAGCCACTCCACTTGTGCGCACGCGTATGTGTATGGGGTATATGAGAGTGTGTCAGTGAACGACGTTGATCACGTTTGTGCCTAAGCAGCGTCATCGGCCAGGAGGCGTTCTTTTTTTCCCTCGGCGCGTGGCAAACCGTTCGGAAAGAGTAATGCTCGCATAATCATTACAAGCGGTAGTTCGGGTCATTAAAAGTGTGCGTGCGCCTGTAACAATTATGAAAATTTGCGAAACTTTAAATTAGCGCAATAAAGTGAGGGAGACGGTGACGCGTGCCTCCGCAATTTGTGGTTGGAGGGAGTTTGGAATGACTAAGGTTCCACGATTTACCGCACCTTTATGTGTATGTTGCTAATTACTCCATAAATTACTTTGGAAAATTCCTCCAATTTATGCCTAAATTACTTCCTTGTATATATATTTTAAAAGTAATAGTTTAACAAAAGAGGATTAAATTTGTAAGGTTTAAATTTTTATCGTTTCTAAGGGAAGTAAATATTGCAATTATATCAGTGTCATACAATATAATCCTTCAAGAACTTGCTCGTAAGTTTAAGGCATAGAAAAGTAAGGCCTCTCCGAGCCATACGATACCAAACAAGGTTTCGAACAAGGTGACTCCGTATCGCGCGACTTCTGCAATCCACTCCTGGAGAAAATAGAGAAGGTGCAATCTTCTACAAGAAGAAAAAAGCTTCATGGATGAGCAAAACTTTAAGTGAAAATTGGCAACGGTGGTCATCTCGTTTTGAGCTCATCAGCCAAACGTGCGACGATCTTAAAGTTCCTTCGGACCGCAACCCAAGACCCCTCCACAAAATCTTCCATAAAGTGGATAGACACAGCTCTGTATGGACTAATTTGGGTCTTCTTCGATACTCCACTTCACAGCAGCGCTTTCAGTGCACGCGACAATTAACGTGTTGCAAAACCGATCCATGGTTGCTCCAACTGCCGACTCTGCGGGACGATTATGTCTGCCGAATAATAGAAGCAGTGCGCGATGCGAACCATGATTTTGGCATTAAATTCGCACGATTTGCAAACGTTGTTTCGGAGAAAATCTGATCAATATGAACTATGAAATACAAAAACAACTGAGTACATATCGAGGAAAAGATATCAAAGCTATGTTTTGGTGAAAATATTTATGATGAACATGCCATTGCTGCCAAAAATGGTTTCGAATTTTAAAAGTGGCGATTTTGGCTTGGAAGACGAAGAGTGTCCTAGCTGTCCAAAAAAGTTCGAAGATGAAGAACTTATTGCCAAATATAAGCAGAAGTTTTGGGTGTCACGCATGCATTCAACGTTTAAATCAGTCTGATCATTGAAGCAAGGTAATTGGTTGCCATATGAATTGAATCCAAAAGAGAAAGACGATTTTGGATGTCAGAATGTTTTTGCACGCTACGAAAGAAGTCGTTTTTGCAAAGTTTTATGACAGACTACGACAATCTTAAACGCAAATAATAATATATGCAAGTTGGCCAACCAGCCAAATCAACAACAGACCCGATATCCCCCGATCCGACCCAGACCCGATGATATCCATGACGCCTATGTGTTTTTAAAACCAGTTGAAAGTCATCAAATTGAAACTGGCGATTGCCGGAAAAATGCTTGGAATACGTGACTAAATACGAGGCAATAATTTTCCATCGAGAAAACGCTCGGTTTTGTGTTCCAAGACATGTTGAAAACAGCGGCTGGAAAAATCCGTCCGCAATCGAAGGAATATAAATCACAACTGAACAGGGTATCAAATATTGGCTTAATTCATTCTTGATCCTAACAAGGACCTCACTTGGCCATCTTATAACCAGTCCATTGTGGTTATCGGAACTCTTAAAAGTTAGGTACGCAAATTCTAGTTGAAATCAATCTATTGGAGCTCTTTTGAATAAAATGCCGATATAGACATATTTACTTTTCTTCAATCTTGTTTTCTTAACAAAACTTTCAATTCACACAACTCTAATTAAATTAATAAACTATTCCACGAGTTCCACGAGCACTCATTACTGCATTTGCTTTCCGTTCTTTACTTTGCAGTTTGCAATGCACGCTTTGTTCACTTTTAATTCATCACTGCCAATCTCCAGTAATTGCTGTCTTCAGTAACTAAGTAGCAGCATGCGTAGAAGTGAGGGCGCAAGGACGTTCCCACCCAGCGCCACAAAAGCGAGCTGCGTAACTAATCTGTTTAAATAGTAAAGGGGTGATTTTTTAAGAGCTTGATAACTTTTTTTAAAAAAAAAACGCATAAAATTTGCAAAATCTCATCGGTTCTTTATTTGAAACGTTAGATTGGTTCATGACATTTACTTTTTGAAGATAATTTCATTTAAATGTTGACCGCGGCTGCGTCTTAGGTGGTCCATTCGGAAAGTCCAATTTTGGGCAACTTTTTCGAGCATTTCGGCCGGAATAGCCCGAATTTCTTCGGAAATGTTGTCTTCCAAAGCTGGAATAGTTGCTGGCTTATTTCTGTAGACTTTAGACTTGACGTAGCCCCACAAAAAATAGTCTAAAGGCGTTAAATCGCATGATCTTGGTGGCCAACTTACGGGTCCATTTCTTGAGATGAATTGTTGTCCGAAGTTTTCCCTCAAAATGGCCATAGAATCGCGAGCTGTGTGGCATGTAGCGCCATCTTGTTGAAACCACATGTCAACCAAGTTCAGTTCTTCCATTTTTGGCAACAAAAAGTTTGTTAGCATCGAACGATAGCGATCGCCATTCACCGTAACGTTGCGTCCAACAGCATCTTTGAAAAAAATACGGTCCAATGATTCCACCAGCGTACAAACCACACCAAACAGTGCATTTTTCGGGATGCATGGGCAGTTCTTGAACGGCTTCTGGTTGCTCTTCACCCCAAATGCGGCAATTTTGCTTATTTACGTAGCCATTCAACCAGAAATGAGCCTCATCGCTGAACAAAACACGCGCGCGAAACACATTTCGAACCGAACACTGATTTTGGTAATAAAATTCAATGATTTGCAAGCGTTGCTCGTTAGTAAGTCTATTCATGATGAAATGTCAAAGCATACTGAGCATCTTTCTCTTTGACACCATGTCTGAAATCCCACGTGATCTGTCAAATACTAATGCATGAAAATCCTAACCTCAAAAAAATCACCCGTTAGTCAACCGCTCGCCCGTCGGTGAGACTGTGCTGTGCCGTGTCGGTCCATCATTTCGGCTGACCATAATGCAGACGCTCCAGATACTTATGCGGCACTTTGGTGGACTTCGCAGGCAACGAAAGCAAAAACAAAACTTAAAACCCAACAAAGCAGCCGTAGAACAATGCGACGAATACGAAAATAGCATTTAACTGCATTGCGTGCAGCGCCAGCGTTTTCAATCTGCTGCTGATGCTTTTTTGCTTTTGGTCGAAACTTTTGTAATTCTGAGCACGCGCTCGAGAGATTTGTGTCGCTTCGCATTTTAAATCGCTAAGCGCATTTTAACGATTTACTTCGGTGCATACAAATCGCATGGGATTTTAAGAATATGAATCTTACATATTCATATAAGTATGTATAGGAAGGCAGGCCACAAGGTCCTGCCACAAAATACCAAAATTTTAACTTAATTACTTTAAAAATTTAATATGCCATCCATTCATTTAGAATGGAAGGCAATTAAGTAATCAAAAGTGAGGTTAATTTCGAGCAAATGCTCTTAACAAATTTTTATGACAGATCAAGTTGAAATTCTTTGGCGCGGACATGGTCTTATAATTACAGCGCTAGAAATTTATTTAGTCTAATTATAACCAGCTTTTATCAGTCTTAGATTTCCGAAGGGAAATCATCCACCCAAATAAACCATTTGATCAAATTTGACTCGGACCAGCCAATATTTTTTTTATCCACACAAACCCTGTATATTCGACTCACTACTCCCCAATGCAATGCATTTAGTATTTTCAACATTTTTAGTGAACAGTTTTGACCAATAGTTCAACGAACGCAACCAAAAATCCGATTCATTTAATAAAATTACGGTTCATTTGTTCTTATGTCGCAGTAGTTCCAAAGTCGTACCACCCAGATTCCTGGAAAATATCTGCTTACTACCAACATACGATTTAATTATTAAACTGGCAACAAATTAGCTTTTGCGGTTGCTTTCTAACAAAGATTAATGATAGCATATCACAAATCAGCAACCCGCAAAGTCATTTCAATTTGGTTTTCGTCGAACTCGAAGTCGAATGTTGTGATTGAGTGCACACCGATCCATTGAAGCGGCAGAGCAACAGTTCGCTTCGAGCGGTTTGTGGCTGCATATTTGACTGCTTTATTGTTAAATGTGTATTTCATATAGTATGTATATTGATACACACGAGTGCTTACGAGTGTAATGTAGTTTTTGAACTATATTTTTAGAACAACAAAAATAAGCAGAAAGCATATACGATACAAATATTGTGGGGGAAATAGCAAGATTTTGTATTTTAAATTTCGCGCGAAAACCCATATGTGTAACTATTTTTTCTAGGTCTTCAACGTAAAACTTAGCATTGACGGTTTGCCGAAGAAGAACAAATCCATAGTGGATGATGCCTTTGATGTCAAAAAAGACAATGAGCATCGTTTTTCGAAGTCGCAGGTCTCCCAGCACGGTCTTCATCAGCGTCCTCTTCTCGGCCTTCCAAAAAGGTCTGCTGCCACCGAAACACACCACTTTTTGCTAAAGCAACATCTGGGTAAGTCTACTTGATTATATCAAACGTCTTTGTAGCAGATTTACCGAGTTTCACACAGAATTAAACTCTCCTCTGCTCTAATGTACGCTGCATTTTCGGCTTGCACCACTCACAGAAACACGTCGCGCATAATGTTTGTCCTGACTCTCCATGTTCTCGGAGACACTTGACCAGCCGCTCGTTCGTTAGCTAGGGCGCTCAGGTTCGGAAGTATAGTCGCGGCGGAAGAAAATCAGTCCTATTACCTTCCGGACAAACCCTGTATACTTGCATATTGACGCGATTTTGAAGTTTAGGGATTAGCAGCACTTATATATTGCTTATAATTCGATAGGATCCAGCTTTGTTAACGGAATTCGTAAAGTAAATGTTTTGTCTGCCTTTAATAAGCACTTAAGAGTTAAGGTCATTGCCTCAATTTCAATACTCAGAGACAGGTAAATTATAAGTGGTAGGTATTGATCCACCTGTTGCAAGTCTGCCAGCCATAATTTTCAGCATAATATGAAAGCAGTTAATAGCAGAGATGCAAATTGATGAATCACTTGCCTGCGGTAATGTATCTAATTACAAAACCGCTAGTATTGACATTGCAAAAGTTGACTTTACGGACTCAAGCAAAGCAAAGCAAGAATTGTGTGAAGTTCGCCTTAGGGAAAAAACAATAAACGCTCTAGATACAAATTTATGGCAGGAAGTTCAAGTGTTCATGCTTTTGCATAATTTCGGTTTTGAAGCGCTTATTGGCTTAAGCAATATGAAGCTTTAGCCAAATTCGCTATCGGTTCGATTATGACCTGATGCTGGCACTATTAAAAGCTCAGTCACTTTAGCAAATAGAGAAAGAAAGAGACTACTTTGACCTCTTTCTGCTGTTTTTAGAACCTCTTTCTGCTGAATTCTGCAAATGAACGGTGGTCAAAAAGATTGAGAAAGGAATTAGCTCTTAGTTTGAGGGAACAAATATAAATGTTGTGGTGCTACAATGCTTATGTATGAATGAGCCCTTTTCTAAAGTTTCTGTGATATTATACCAATTGCTTTTCAAAATTACCAGATTGTTCAATAACTTTTTTCGTTCGATAAGAGAGGGCGTTGCTACTAGCCCAAATGTTTTTTGTGTGTTTTGTTGGTGTACTCTTCATATGAACGTATGTGAAGTTTCATTTCAATCTAACAATTCATTCTTTGTTTACAAGCCATTTAGTGTCACAGTATTTTTTTACAATGGAAAAAATTGAATATCGTGCAGTAATAAAATTCTTATTTTTAGAAGGTGTAGCACCAAAATAAATTCATGACCGAATGTTAAAAGTGTATAATGATTTTTCTCCTACAATTAGGACAGTAGAAAGATGTGTTGCTGATTTCAAACGTCAAGGTGGACAAGCATTGAAGATGATCCTAGTAAAGGGCGTCCAAAAAGTGCATCAACACCAAAAATCATATCCAAAATACAGAATATCGTTTTGGAAGATCGTCAATTGACTGAGAGAGATTGTTTTAGAGGCTCTACAAATCTCATTAGGCAATGTGAGCTATATTTAAAGTGAAATTTTGGGTTTTAGAAAGCTGTATACACAATGGGTGCCGCATACGCTAACAATGGAACAAAAACACGAAACGAGTTCGTGTCCGGAAATCGGACAAAAAGGTTATTTCATCAGTTTTTAGGGATGCAAGAGGAATTTGGTTTGTGGATTACTTGAAAACTGGTAAAACAATTAATTTTGAATATTATTACAACCTTAAGAAAATACCCATTTTGCACAAGAAAAAAATCCTTTTCATCAGGAGAATGCACCGTATCACAATAGCATTTTGACAATGGCTAAAATCCTTGAATTAAAGTTCGAATTGTTAGAGCATCCCCCCTATTCACCAGATTTGTGCCCCAGCGACTTTCATTTGTTTCCAGAACTCAAAAAATTTGTGCAAAGGATACGGTTACTTTATTGAACTCATCTTAGAAAAGCGACTTAAATAATTCTGGTATTATTCATTTTTGGTATTTATATAATATTAAATCAAATACCTTTTCACTTTGAAGGAATTGAAAGGAAAAAAGTACTCGTTGTCACGATTGTACCCTTGTGGTCACCTAACATATAAAAAAATGACGGTTTCTTGATTGCTACTTCTCATTTTCTCATTATTTTTTAATTTTCTCGAATTTTAAAAAATATTACAATTTAGAAATGTTCAAGCTTTGTTGGTTAAAGGATGGAGAGATATTTACGCCCTGTAAGAAAATTCATATATCATGACTACAGCACCGAAGAAAGTACTGCCGTGAAAAACGCATTCAAAATTTTATGTTACGCTCAAAAAAGCAAATATACAGTTTTTTGGCTTAAATTCTGAACATGACTTCTATTCATAAATTTTAAAATATTCATTTAGGAAGATATTTTTTAATATCTTTACTATGGAAATATGCGAAAAAATCTTTTTATATTTATTTTTTAATTTCTGTACTCAAATGCTCTCTTAGGTTAGTGTAGAACAGGCAAATAGGCTGATTACTCATGAGACCTCGAATTAGCCCACTTGGACTGTTTAAGACACTTTTCCGTTGCGATAACCAGAACTCCTAGCTATAGATCAAAAAGGTCGTCGAATACCAATGAAATGCCTAGAGCTTTTCACAAATTTATCGAGGCGGTTAATATTAATTCAATCCACTTCGCTGGGTTCATAAAAAGTATGATACATAACATCTCATTTTCCTTGTTGCAACTTTGACAAGTTGCTCATCGCCTGAGTGCCAATGGGATAGTGGGACGATGTGATCCTTGCTAAAAGTTAGCAGTTCAATGGGCATTCCGCTAGCGATCGCAAGGTCGGTATAGCAGCTCTGCTATTGGAGTGGATGCATACTTCCCTAAAAGAAGCCTGATTGCGGAGAAGTATATTTACTGCTAGCTTGATCGCTGCCACTATTTTTGAAAGACACTACAGTGGTCTGGCAGTCTAAAATAAGAGGGGATAGAGAACTCCCGACAGAAGACTCCCACTACAACCTTCCCTTGAGCTCAAATCATCCCATATCTTTTGACGTATCTTAATATGAAAGAATCCGGTATTAGAATAACCATATTTCTCTTTTAGAATATAATTATAGTATAATTAATCATAATTGTTTTGGCAAATTAATGCAAAGAATTTAGAATTTATTTATATAATTTACATTCCAAATAGTGCTGATGCTATATGTAGAAGTGCCATCATTGGTGTTGTATGTAGTGCACTACTCGTGCTAATGAGAGCCGATCGTTGAACGAATGTAGAGAAGGTTTAGCTTTGCAAAGCTCTCTTTTCCAGAAAAATTGGACATGTAATATTATTGGCTTAACTACGATTTCGCCAAAGCATAATTTTTCGATAGCGACCCCACTCTTCACAATTGCTCTTTTACAAGCATATGTTGCAACTAATGCCTTCGTCATCCTCTCCTCAATATTGGGCTTCCATGATAGCTTGCAATTAAATATGAGGCTTAAGTACTTCTCTTTTGCAAAACGTGAAGTTGAGAGCACTCAATGAGAGAAGAGGTACATCCGGAAATTTATTCAGTCTTATTTAAATTGAGAGCTAAGCTGCTTCTTTCCGCCCAACTAGCTACATATTGAGGTACCCTTGTGAGTGTAAACTCGCAAACGGTATCCAAGTTTTTCTTTTACCATGAGAGCAAAATCATTTGCATAGCTACCATGAGGCTACCATCAGCCTCGTCTCTCGAGTTCTATCAATAGGTCATTTACCATTTAAACCAAAACTTCTTGCTCGCATATATGATGCATACTGAGTATTAGTATACAGTTCGAAAGTTGAAAGCATCCATATGTCGGAGGTATTATCCTAAGTTCCAAAGAACTGGAAGACTATATGAACTGCGTAGGAGAATATGAAGCACCAGATTGAATAACCACAAGTTATTTACATACATATGTATTTCGTGCTTACAGCTAGGACATAGGGTCAATTTGAACAAAGCTGCAGACCAATAATAGCCTGTTGTATAACATTCTCATAAGCTGCACAGCCCGCTCTTCCGGATCTGATGTCAATCTTAAAAACCTAAAATATCCAAATCAAAAACTTCCTTGAATGTACTTGGCACATATATAACTACATACAAATCTGGGAAGTAATTCAATTACTTAACAAATTCCTTAAAAGCGTTTCCTTTGCAAATACCTTGAGGATATATTCACTGACTGAAAACGCCGCGCTATGCGTCACCGCTTATGATTTAAGGCACTCAAATGAACTGGCATAACGGCACATTCTTTCATCATCGCTTTTCCTCTACGCTTCCATAACTTTCTTATTTGCATTTTTTGCGATTTTAACGGCGGTTTTCTACAGTAAACAAATTCATAAATTTCCCGCACTTCTGACGTTTCCCCCTCCGGCATCATTACATGCTACACAAGATGTTAGTCTTATTCTTACATCATCTTCAACAAATTCAATTTGCTTTGTCCACTTCTTGAGGCTGCCAAAGCTGTGTCCGACTGGACTCAGCTCAACAGTATTCGATGAGTTTGCATAATTAAAATATTTTTCAATGTTTATTTTTCGAATTTTCTTTTCTCTTTAAATTAACGTTATTTGTGGCATACGATACACGCCAATAACAAAATTCGGATAGCATGCCGTTGGAGCACGCTACAATGAAGGACCAAAGAGGCGATACAATGTCGGTTTAATGGAATGCGAATAATTGCCATTATTTGACGAACACGTGGTGGGACTGTGGCTCCAGCTACATACAATAAATGTGTTGTCTTTCGAGTGCTGAACATTTGGCGGCTTTAAAATTAAATTATGAAGAGTTTTGCAATTTAAAATTAGAAAAGAAAATGCTTGAAGCACTTTCGATTCTTATTGATATTGAAATTGTATAAAACATTTGATGAATACTAGGTGCGGAATCTTTAATGTCGGTATGTCAATGTTGCATATCTTAAGTATAGCAGTGATATAGCTATTACTATTAGACTATTTTTGGAGTCAATTCATGAGCCATGGTTCGAAGATTGGTGTATATACTTTCGTGTGTATGCTTTGGGTTTTAATCAAGCTCACGAAAGGAAGTCAGGCGAATGTTAACCCATAGAAATGCGAAATCAGTCAATGTCACATCCTTGTCATATCAAAAGCTTAGTTATTTTTTTTCTCACAGTGCATACGCAAACAGTTTAGCTTGATGATAGATTCTAACTTTAAGTTCTCTGAAAATCCGCTTTAAATTCGGTCAAAATAGACAGAAAATATAGTGAGTAGTCTCAGAAAGGATGGAGTCATGTGTAGAAGTTCACGCAAGTGAGGAAAGTTCTCTGATCGCCATTCACTTGGGAGTGGCCAGAAACGATTCTTTTGCATATGACTCAAGCAGCTCACGACTTCCGGTCTTTGACCAAGTATCCTCTGGGTAGCCTAAGAACATCCGTTTGAAGGCGAGCTAACGTGAGAAGGCGAAACATCCCCTGCATAGGGTTGTGCGCTGGGTTTGGGACCCGCCACGTAAAAAAAACACCCCCAGCGAATATTAACAACAAGCCTCGGATGAGTGACCCCCCTTTTGATGACGACCATGGCAAACGAAATAAGGACTACGAATTGAGGGCATGCACCTGGAATGTCCGGTCCCTTAATTGGGAAGGTGCCGCTGCCCAGCTGGTTGATGTCCTCGTGAAAATAAAGGCTGACATCACCGCCGTCCAAGAAATGCGATGGACGGGACAAGGACAGAGACGAGTAGGTCCTTGTGACATTTACTACAGTGGCCATATAAAGGAGCGCAAGTTTGGTGTTGGATTCGTGGTGGGAGAGAGACTCCGTCGCCGAGTACTATCATTCACTGCGGTGAATGAACGTCTAGCCACAATCCGCATCAAAGCGAGGTTCTTCAACATATCGCTGATTTGCGCCCACGCCCCGACGGAAGAGAAGGACGATGTGACCAAAGATGCCTTTTATGAGTGCTTGGAGCGCACTTATGAGAGATGCCCCCGCCACGATGTCAAAATCGTGCTTGGCGACTTTAACGCCAGGGTGGGCAAAGAAGGTATCTTTGGCACTACGGTCGGTAAATTCAGCCTCCACGACGAAACATCCCCAAATGGGTTGAGGCTGATCGACTTCGCCGGGGCCCGAAATATGGTTATCTGTAGTACTAGATTCCAGCATAAGAAGATACATCAAGCTACCTGGCTGTCTCCGGATCGAAAAACCACCAACCAGATCGATCATGTTGTGATAGACGGAAGACACGTCTCCAGTGTTTTAGATGTGCGTGCGCTCCGAGGTCCTAACATCGACTCGGACCACTATATTGTTGCAGCCAAAATTCGCACCCGCCTCTGTGCAGCAAAAAACGCACGCCAACAAACACAAGGAAGGTTCGACGTCGAGAAGCTGCAATCACAACAGACAGCCGAACGTTTTTCTACTCGGCTTGCACTCCTGCTCTCCGAGAGCACTCATCAACAATTCGGTATAAGGGAACTGTGGGACGGCATTTCAAACTCCTTACGTACAGCTGCAACCGAAACCATTGGTTTTCGGAAAGTGCAAAAGAACAGCTGGTACGACGAGGAGTGCCGTGTCGCAGCGGAGAGAAAACAGGCTGCCTACCTCGCAACGTTACGATCGACCACAACACGTGCGGGATGGGATAGATACCGAGAGTTGAAGAGGGAAGCGAGACGCATTTGCAGACAGAAGAAGAAAGAGGCCGAAATGCGTGAGTATGAACAGCTCGATAAGCTGGCCGACAGGGGTAATGCTCGAAAATTCTACGAAAAGATGCGGCGGCTTACAGAAGGTTTCAAGACCGGAGCATACTCTTGTAGAACCCCCAAAGGTGATCTAGTTACCGATGCCCAGAGCATACTTAAATTATGGAGGGAACACTTCTCTAGCCTGCTGAATGGCAGTGAAAGCACAACACCGGGAGAAGGCGAACCCGATTCCCCAATCGATGACGATGGAGCAGACGTTCCATTACCCGACCATGAAGAAGTTCGAATAGCAATCACCCGCCTGAAGAACAACAAAGCGGCAGGGGCCGATGGATTGCCGGCCGAGCTATTCAAACACGGCGGCGAAGAACTGATAAGGAGCATGCATCAGCTTCTTTGTAAAATATGGTCGGACGAAAGCATGCCCAACGACTGGAATTTAAGTGTGCTATGCCCAATCCATAAAAAAGGAGACCCCACAATCTGCGCCAACTACCGTGGGATTAGCCTCCTCAACATCGCATATAAGGTTCTATCGAGCGTATTGTGTGAAAGATTAAAGCCCACCGTCAACGAACTGATTGGACCTTATCAGTGTGGCTTTAGACCTGGCAAATCAACAACTGACCAGATATTCACCATGCGCCAAATCTTGGAAAAGACCCGTGAAAGGAGAATCGACACACACCACCTCTTCGTCGATTTCAAAGCTGCTTTCGACAGCACGAAAAGGGGCTGCCTTTATGCCGCGATGTCTGAATTTGGTATCCCCGCAAAACTGATACGGCTGTGTAAACTGACGTTGAGCGGCACCAGAAGCTCCGTCAGAATCGGGATGAACCTCTCCGAGCCGTTCGATACCAAACGAGGTTTCAGACAAGGCGACTCCCTATCGTGCGACTTTTTCAATCTGCTGCTGGAGAAAATAGTTCGAGCTGCAGAACTTAATCGAGCGGGTACAATCTTCTATAAGAGTGTACAGCTGCTGGCGTATGCCGATGATATTGATATCATCGGCCTCAACACCCGCGCCGTTAGTTCTGCTTTCTCCAGACTGGACAAGGAAGCAAAACGAATGGGTCTGGCAGTGAACGAGGGCAAGACGAAATATCTCCTGTCATCAAACAAACAGTCGTCGCACTCGCGACTTGGCACTCACGTCACTGTTGACAGTCATAACTTTGAAGTTGTAGATAATTTCGTCTATCTTGGAACCAGCGTAAACACCACCAACAATGTCAGCCTAGAAATCCAACGCAGGATAACTCTTGCCAACAGGTGCTACTTCGGACTGAGTAGGCAATTGAGAAGCAAAGTCCTCTCTCGACAGACAAAAACCAAACTCTATAAGTCTCTCATAATCCCCGTCCTGCTATATGGTGCAGAGGCTTGGACGATGTCAACAGCGGATGAGTCGACGTTGCGAGTTTTCGAGAGAAAAATTCTGCGAAAGATTTATGGTCCTTTGCGCGTTGGCCACGGCGAATATCGCATTCGATGGAACGATGAGCTGTACGAGATATACGACGACATTGACATAGTTCAGCGAATTAAAAGACAGCGGCTACGCTGGCTAGGTCATGTTGTCCGGATGGATGAAAACACTCCAGCTCTGAAAGTATTCGACGCAGTACCCGCCGGGGGAAGCAGAGGAAGAGGAAGACCTCCACTCCGTTGGAAGGACCAAGTGGAGAAGGACCTGGCTTCGCTTGGAATATCCAATTGGCGCCACGTAGCGAAAAGAAGAAACGACTGGCGCGCGCGGTTGTTAACTCGGCTATAATCGCGTAAGCGGTGTCTACGCCAATTAAGAAGAAGAAGTCTCAGAAACGGTAGGTCATAAGTTCTCGAACAACTTTTCAAGGATGTATCTCAAAAACTACTACTCGGATCAAGTTGATCATTTAGGACAATATTCTGATGGTGTTATTGAACTCAATAGGAAAATAAAACAAGAAAAAACGTTAACTTCGGTTGCACCGAAGCTAATAGACCCTTCACAGGTGCATTTCTTTTAGTAACTATGTGTTCAGTTTGTATGGAAGCTATATGTTATAGTTAACTGATCTGAACAATTTCTTCGGAGATTACATTGTTGCCTTGGAAAATAATCTATACTAAATTTCGTGAATATATCTTGTCAAATGCAAAAATGTTCCATACCAGCACTACATTCCGATCGTTCAGTTTATATGGCAGCTATATGCTATAGTGGTCCGATATAGGCAATTCCGACAAATGAGCAGCTTCTTGAAGAGAAAATGGCATTTACAAAATTTCAAAACGATATCTTAAAAACTGAGAGACTAGTCTCGTATATATACAGACGGACTTGACTAAATCGACTCAGCTCAACATACTGATCATTTATATATATAAATACTTTAAAGGGTCTCCGACGCATCCTTCTGGATGTTACAAACTTCGTGACAAACTTAATATACCCTGTTCAGAATATAAAAATCGATTCTTGGAAGCCGGGCAATCTATACTCTAGCATACGGAGCATAGAAGTTAGAGACCCGTTTCTCGCATGGAAGATAAGTTTTTGAAGCAAGAAAGTAGTTTCCTTCACATTTTTAAATCCTCATTTAGTTATCGTTTTGAATCTGATCTGCATGTTCTCGAACGATTGCATCGATGAGAGAATTTTTTATTCAATTTCCAAACCGGCAACTGATTATACTAGAAGTTTTTTCTCAGCTCGTTAGTTTGTTATTGACAGCTGGGCAGCGATCGTTATTGAAAACTATTTTTTTTTGTGTTGGTGCAAAGAGACAACTAGGTTAAGTTAGGTTAAGATAAGTCAGCTTGGCATATGCAGTTACGAGTATTTGTGAGACGAAAAACTCTTGTACTTGAATATCAGCTATCAACAAAACGCCCTGAATCTATCGCAATTATGTTTAGATACTACATTTCTATTAGCGCTGCTTCAACTGAGTGTCTAAAATGTGAGATCCGATGTATTTATGACTGGTTCTGACAGAAGTCAGACATTCGGGAAGGAAGTATTGAGTTGATTCTATGATCTCTCATTGTCTTCCAAAAAGCTGATGCAACTGGCACCCGTCTACAGTTAGAACTGCTCAAGAGCTTTTAGCTCTCCAATCTTACTCGTTGCTCTTCCAACAGTCATCCATAATTTTGTCACTCATGCCATATTCCCTTTTGGTCGAATTGATCATATTATTTTGTCAGTCGGACAGAAATAATTATTCTATATGCAAACTTCAAAAGCTGCGAGCAATTTCACGATTTACCCGTTAGTGACACTTAAAACGCGACACTTGTAGGTTACAAGCCACACACACACACACACAGCACACTAGTGAATGGCTCATCACTTTCGACCACTGAAATGCACATCATTATCATTTGATTAATCATAACCGATGCGTAACACTTTTGCTCCATTTGCATTTACCGGCAGGCCGTTTTAATGCTGAAAAGTTACACCTGCGTTTATAACTTTAAATGTATGTATGTAGGCACAAATACACATAAATGAAAATGCACATGCTAACCGGGACCAATAACTCATTCACACTGTTTTGGAACGCATAAATTTCCTATATGCTACGGACGTCTGCTCTTACTTCGTGTATAAATACGTTTGTGAGTGTGTGCGTCTACCTAGGTTGGCGCGCCTATGGTTATGCTTGCATTTATGTAATAAAAACGGTGCCGTTTGCCCTGAGGATCATATTACGACATTCACATGTACAAGCCACATACATATATGGAGTGATTGCAGTAAAACTGAGCATATATTTAACCCTTGAAACTCAAGCCGAACGCAAATAACTCAGATTGCGGAATAATTCGATGATCAACATTATAAGTTGAGTCGACTAAACCTTGTCTGTCTATATATACGCGAGATAGATTTCGATCAGAAATTAAGCACACGCTTTTTTCTCGCCAAAAAGCGCAATTGTTGGAACCGGTCGATATCGGGCCATACAAACTGAAGGATAGAAATCGAGATAAAGATTTTATGCTGTGACAACACACCTTTAAGGATATTATTGCTTCGGTGTAGTCGAAGTTAACGTTTTTTTCTTTTTTTCTTATCCCACAATGTGGATTATTAGACTGAAAATAAGGCTTTTCAAACTATAAGTCGCTATAACATCTCCTCTCATCCCGAAAATTGTTTAACAATCTTTACTGTTAAATAGTTACTGATTGTGGCTCTGGGTTTTATACCGCTAAAAATCAATTCAGTATTAATTTTTGTGTTGATTTTGTAATGTTCCAAGTAAGAGTAGTAAAGTAGTGAAAACGTAACCGCACCAATCTTAGATCGTCGGACATTTCTTTTAATAGTTTCTGAAAAAATTTACTTAAATTCAATATTTTATTCTTGGTTTTTTTTTCTACTCCTAGTCTTTAGATTTGAAATCTACCACTGTCGACCAAATTTGGGAATCACTAGAAAGAGAGCTATTTATGATTACTTTCAATGCCATAATAAAAACCGGAATTCCATTAAGAATCATTGCAGAGGTATCTATGCGTCTTGCCGACCATTGCACTAGAGGAGGTTACGTCTTACTTCTAGATATGTACTTCTTGAAGAAAAAAATGAAAGACTTTTTTTATAATTTTAAAATTCTAAATTTATTCTTCAAAATTCTCATACTCAAAGTCATCCCCCTTAGCCCCAATATACTTGTGTCAAAGTTTTGTCCAATCCTTGAAGCAGCTGTTAATGACAATTTCCGGAAAGGCCTTCAATTCCGTAGCGATTCAACTTTAATATCTTCAACTGACTCAAAACGGCGCGGTTATTTAAGTTTGCTGTTTCTGGCTATTCAGAAATCGCGGGTAGCTAAATCTGTCAATACGGCGGTTGTACCACGATATTGGCTGAAAACTTACGAAAAACTTATGAAGAATCAATGCGGGAAGCGACCGCGCATTATCGTTCGGCAAAACCCAAGAGTTGTCGGCAGGCTTTAAAGTGTATTTTTCACGATATTCTGATTAAACGTCTGTTTTCGGGTCGTAAGCATACAGAAGCTTCTTCATTGTGTTGCGCCATTTCAGATCATGAGTATGAAAAAGGGTTCGGATAGTTTCGTAGGATATATCTAAACCTTTTGCTATTAATTTTACTTGTCCTTGCCGCAGTATTAATATGTTCCACGACATCCTGATAGTCCATTGTTAACGCAACGCTGTTTTACGAAAAAAATTAGTAATTTTTGGAACCAATAGTGCTTTCACTTTCCTTAGGCCGTAATGATCTTTCAAAATGGTTTTTACTCATCCTTCTGATGTTCCAACGACGCCAGTAGCAACTTAGACGGTCAATCGTGGATTCTCAAGCACCAATTCCTTAATTATTAATTAATTAACGTTGATGTTATTGGTCGTCCTGGACATGGTTCGTCGGCAACGCGTACTCGATTCTCTTTGAATTTTGTGTACTAATCAAAAACACTTTCTCTCGACAAACAATTATTACCGAAGGCCTTTCCCAACATTCTGAATGAATCGGCACCAGAAATTTGATTTCGCACACACAATTTAATAGAACTGCTTTGTTGAATAATTTCACTCATCCTAAAAATGAAAAATCTTACTAGTTTTTTACCACAGTAGTACTTTCGTATAGATAGACACCAAAGCAAATCTGCAACATTGCATTATTATATATTCATTATTATATTCTGATTAAATCTAAAATATTACAAAAGGTCAAAAATTCTAAGCCTTGTTGAGATTGTGATGATACAGGTTTTAACATCAAGAACGACGTGATGTTAACCACCAAAGTTTTTCAAAATGGGTTCTTTTTATTATTTTTTTAAACAGATAATTTTATGTCATGTACGATTTCAACCAAATGTCGCCAAACGCTCAACTCCTCCGTTTGCATATCTCCAAATATTTACTCCAATTTTCGTTTAAATTTCAATTATAGTGCGCTGAAGGTTGCTTCTTGAGCACTGTTGGTTGATTGGCGGGTATATTTCATCAAATTCCGCAAAAAAAAAACCGCTCATAATCGTGCTATAACGCTCGTTAATGGCTTTTCCTACTTCTCTCCGAAAGAAATAAGGTCCGATGATGCCGCGTACCATTATCTACACCAAATTTTTGGGTATGCAATTGCGTTTCCTGACTCGCACGAGGATTTGACTCACACAATAATGACTGTTTTGTCTATTGACGAAGACTTTATATCAGAAATAGGTCTCATCTAAGAAGATGATTTTTCATATTTCAGAATTTTTTGATGAACGTGAATTTACGTAATAATCTTGGACAAATTCCAAGCGTTGTATAAGCAACGTGACTTGATGAAATGACAAACATCCCTAAAAAAACTGACAAAATTTGACACAAATCTGTAAACAAACATGACCACAGTGAGCTGTCAAAATCACATATTTTATATTGGTAGACGCTGTACTTCGTGAAAGTAAAGAATTACTGAGTTACAATCATAATTTTCGACATGTCCTTCGAGTTAACTTATATCAACCATTACGCCCAACAAGCTCCTGGAATTATTAAGAGTGCTGGACCTTTGTGATCATATGTGATATAGGAGAGAGCATAATAGATCATAGGTCCGAGTGCAAAACCTCAATTATTTTCTATCTATATCAGCCTAAATAAAAACGCATATCTATCAATATGCAAACTGTTCTCTTCAACTTAAATATTTCATACAAGCCATTCATTAAAAACAACCTTTAGATCACATTAAGGTTAATATTTCAAGTACAGACTTTCGGAGAACAACAATTTGCTCTACGTTTGCGCACTTTTCAGATATGCTTTACGATGCCCGAGGCAAGCAACTAATTTAATGAGTGATGAGTGCAACTCGCAATGGCACCCACTATAATCCACACTCAACAGGAGTAATGTGCTAGGCCCCCCACACACTTTGGCTGGCTAAATTTTTCAGTGCCATGCTGCTCCTACTAATGTGCTTTTGAATTTTCAGAATTCTGCTCCACTCGGGGAATCACATGCCCACACACACACTTGCCCATAACTACAAATGCTTGCGAATATGAATTTAGAGTAGCGGTAACGTGAATAGAAAATGTATATACGAAATTATATAAAAGTCATTAGAAACTTTGCTACTCCATTTAGACTGTTTTAACTCACTGCATAATTAACAATTATGCGGTAGAATAAAACATTTTGCTGCCAAAAGCAAAGTAAACATTAAAAGCAGAGCCAGATTGTTGCTGGTTGAACTAAAAATATTGCGCTCTGTACCCAGAAGTTGTATTTGAACTTACCAGTCTGGAAGTATTTTATATTTCTTAGGTATACTATATTTTTGAATATTTAAAAAGTTAATACTGACGACTCATACGCAGCAGAAGTTATAAATAGGCATATTAATCATAGTTAATCTTATAATCGATTATATTACTTTTAGTAACTAGTTACTCCATTTTTCTGAACTCAGTGAAAAGCTATTACTTTGCTAAGTTCAGTGTTGCTCTTAAGCCTTGTCAAGCAAGGCCGACCTTAACGTTACCCAATATATTCGGGTGGAAAAATATAAAGGTTTTTGGGTCTTGGTTAGGATCGGATTTACTCTTTGAAAAGTCCAGCCTTACTTCGCTAGAAAGTCAGATATTTGCAAATTATCACCCAACATAATAATAATAGCAACAATTTTGTCAAACACTCCAACATTGATCGCTTGGAGAGGGCTCCAGTAAGATGCCTTTTTTTAAGTGGGGGGAAGCACTAAAAGCCGTAGTGCGGAACTTCAATTCGTTTCACCTAACCTACTTCCAACTTCAGACTCGCCCACGAAATTACCTGATCAAGTACAGTCTGTTAAGTAAGAGCGTGGTCGACTTTATCGACAGTGAACGAAAGATTTCGTTCTAATTCCTTCGTGAGCCGATAGAGGGAAGCTTTGTACTTGATGCATTGTCAACAAAGGTTCCGTTGTCGTTGATCTTTTGAATGTGAATCACGTTAAACGCCATGAGTGCTAAGTACTCGCGGCGCTACGAAGCTGTGTTCCTTTGCATCCACCCGAAAGGTCCCAAAATGTTGCAATCAGCCGCTGCTAAATATATGAGAAAATCAAAGGCGTTTGTACAGAAGTGGATACAGCGATATATAGTGACTAAAAATGTCGATGATTTACCAGAACGTGGTTCGATAGAAGAAGTGAACAAAAAAGATGAAAAAAGAATAGTGAATCTGTGTTCGCGGAATCCTGCTTTAACACTGCGGTAAAGACAAGCAAAATTAATGCAAAAAGGTTTAGATATATTCTATGAAACTATCCGAACCCTTTTTCATACTTATGTTCTGAAATGGCACAACACAATGAAGAAGCTTCTGTTGACTGAAAACTTGTGACAAAGCAACTCGCTTGAGCGAGATTTTGAAAATGTAATTTTACTGATGAATGTTCTATATGGGCACGTTCTGTTCTCACGCGAGCCTGGTCAACTTCCACCAATAGGCTTGTTCAGCGGACCGTAAAACATGGAATCAAAGTGCATCTTTGGGGCTGCTTCTCAAAGCAGGTATTCGGCACTTTGTATCCCTTTACTGACAACCTAAATGCCGAGAAAATGATAAAAATCTACAAAAAGGCTTTACTGCTATCTGCCAAACGATGGTTCAACAGAAAAAATTAAGATTCCGCAGGAGGACAACGATCTTAAACACCACAGCAAGCTCTGTAATCAGTGGAAAACTCAATCTGGGCATGTATTAAACAGAAGCTTCGTGGAAGACGCAGTTGAAGCAGTTGTCTTACGAAATTCGTTGGATTTGGAGATCATTGCCACTAGAATACACCGTAAAACTTGTAGAAAACATGCCACAGATTATTATCGACGTCAGTGGTGATTAGACATATTATTGAGCAAATTGCATCATTGTTTATAATGTGTACACGGATTGACGGACGCGCAGTTGCTGCTTCGCTAATAGCTTTCCAGTTCTCACTGTACTGACACATGAGTGTCGTCCAATCTGCTGTGGAAATCATTGATCCGGTCATAATGTTACAGTCAACGGCGTTCCTCCGGTGGGGAATTGCAATGTAGAGCCATGATTAGAGACTTTTTCGTGTCTGAATTAGATGATTTTGGTTTGGAAGTTTTTTGTTCCCACAAAACCCAAGTCGAATGACGTCTGGAAGAGAATATTCAGCGCCTCATTGCCCCAAGCGGGCCGAAATTCGGTACCTTGGCTGGAATTTTTACGAGTAAGAGGATAAATAAGTATTTTCTCACCCAGTTTGAATAACCATTTTCTTCTAGAGTTTAGCAAAGCGATTGAAAATAGATGTTTTAACCTTGTGAACCGTACAATCTCTTCCAGCTGAACATTTTGCCCAGAGGAGCTCAACACTGACGGAAATCTGAGGAGTAAAAAATCATACCCAATTTTCAACACAACAAATACTATCAATTTCATCGAACAACCAGAAATACTGACATATTCCTCAGTTGAGCTGCACACTAGCATAAGGATTACAAAATTTAATAACTCCACACATGAGCTTAAACTATTCAATACCCAGCAGAGTTAGAAGGAAGGTCTAACGTAAGTGACTGCTTTAAACCTTGATTGCTGTGCTATTAAAAAATATAAAAAATGTAGGAGTATGCCACAGAGAAATCAAAAATTCTGAATATGAGTATTCCACAAGCCTCATGAACTCTCACTCGTTCTCCTTAAAGCCTACAGAGTACTATTAACAACCCACGCGGCGGCAAGCTCATCGTGTCTGCTAGCATTAGGCTTTGCATTCAAATTCTGTAAATGTGAGCTTCAAGCCAGACTAGTGTAGCTCCAAATGCAACTGCGTCTGCGCAAATCTAATGCAGAGCCGATTTTCTCTTGCCCCCCAGCATTCAGCATTCATTGAACAACACACTCGTATTATCGACAATTTTATCTTCCTTGCCGCCAAATGCCTCTGCATCAATGCATATTTGCCATTTCACTTTTACACAACAACAGCAAAGCAGCTTTCAACATACACTTTTTCCATTTAAAAGGCATACAAGGCATTGTTCATCCATTTCTTTTTTTTGTTTTTTGTTTTGATTTCACTCAGTCGTAGTTCGCTTTTATGCGCCTTCAAGCCTGTTTAGACAGTTACGTGTGTGCATAAGTATGTTGCTAGTTAATAACTTCATCGAGTGTGAATGAAATGCAATTTCCTTTTTCTTTTCCTTTTGAACGACAGGAATTAGACCAGATGGCACCGATGAATATTCCATTATGTCATTCGATTATGCAAGTTTTCGTTGGATTCTGAGTGATTCTTATAGGTTATCAGTTACTTCTCAGTTCAGTTTAATTCTCTCAAAAACCCAATACAGCAATTTTTCACAACAAGTGGTCGTTGTTTATTATATCATATTTATCCACAATAAAAAACCGAGCATTTCGCATTGAAACTGATTGTTTTGTTAAAAATTTACGCCGATGGACTTATGGAACATTTTTCTTGAATTCTGCCATAATCATTTGGACTTATTCCCATATAAAATTCAAATGGCCAACAAACTGAACGCTGCAGACTTGCCGATTCGCTTGGAATTTTGCCAGAAGATGCTTCAAATGGTGGAAGAGGATGGAAACATATTGAACTGTCTTTTCATGTCTGACGAGGCCCATTTCGATTTAAACGGCAACATAAATAAACAAAATTGTCGAATATGGAGTGCTTTCAACCCACAGATACTCCATGAGACGGAATTGCATCCACTTCGTGTCACAGTGTGGTGTACAGTTTCATCACGCTGCATTGTCGGGCCCTACTTCTTCGAAGAAAACGGTCACACCGTTACGGTTACTGGAGACCGTTACTTGAGCATGTTGAGAGAGTTTTTGAAGTGAATCTTCTTTACGCGCGAGTAAGCTGACGAACGCGTAACGAAAAGTGTGATCAGGCGAGGCGCGCGCACAATTTTTCTTTCTTTCTCTTTAGCTGATTTTTACTCAACGCTGTGTTTCGCTCAGTGATTGAACTTAAATAGAAACTTTTGCGTATGAGCTGATTCCATCGTCCTTCTTTATCATTACTTTATGTTGCTCTATCACGGGTTACCAGTATTGACGGACTCTACATAGTACCAAAAGACAATGATAATAGATTTTATCATGGGCGAAAAAATGATACATTGATCATATCTTTACAAGATGAATTTCTCCGATTATCGTTGAAAACATTGTCAACAATAGGTAGAACGATTCTTGATTTTATGAATGACAGAAAAAAGTTGTCCATGGTTACTTTTAATTGCCAAAGTCTCAGAAAATACGTATCGGACTTGAGCGATCCCGCAATTGATTCAAGCAATATCCTGTTTTTATCAGAAATCTGGTCAAAGGACGATGAAAATATTGACATCCCGAATTTTGATTGTATTGCGAAATTCAAGCGTAAAAATGTTAGATCAGCAGGAGTGGCAATTTATCAGAAATCGAATGATATCTTGAATATAGTAACTTCGAACATGGACATTCTATTACGACATATTCGTGAAGTTGATATTGGTCAGTCATCAATTGGTGATATATGTGCTGCTCACTGTGTTTTGGACGATGGAACAAACATCATAATGGTAGTTGGTTAAATTTCGTCCAATAACACAGTTAATAATATCATAAAGTTTATATACAGAAGACTTATGATTTATGGTCGCGTAGGTTCTGAAGAAATAGGAGAAAACTATCATATGTTGCCACTAATCTTAGCAGGAGATTTCAATATCAATTTCGCATCCGAAGATGGACAACTCTTGATAAACTTTCTACGAGATAAATTAGAATTACAAATGAATAATGACCGTAATGAGCCAACTACAAGACATGGAACAACAATCGATGCAGTTTTTTCTAGATTTCTGTCTAATTTTAATTCTAAAATATATGTATCGTATTTCTCGTCTCATAAGCCTATTGTCTCGGTTTTACACTCAACCACAGTAATTACTGATGTACCCAATAATGAAAATAACGAATAAAACAATGAAAAAAATAAAAGATCTATGCAAAAATATTAATTTACTAATGAAAACATAAAATAAATTTAAATATTTGTAGGAAATTAATATATGTATATGTGCATACATGTATATATTGCACACACACATTCATATATATACATATAGATAGAGCGAAAGAAGTTTCACTTCAGTCGTGCGGTCATAAGCACACTCACTTTTTTTTCTATCCAGAATTACGCCGAATGAGAATTTCTTTCAACTCTGTGTGGTTTCAGAAAGATGGTGCAGCTCCTCACATCGCCCAACCTGTTATGACAGAATTGCGACGAAAATTTCCCAATAAGCTGATATCCAGAAACTCCACATTCCGTTGGCCGCCCAGGTCGCCTGACCTTACTGCACCTGACTTTTTCTTGTGGGGTTATTGCAAACAGGAAGTCTACAAAGAAAAACCAACAAATTTGAATAAACTAAGGCAATCCATTCGAGAAACAATTGCGGCTATTCCTGTCTCAACTCTCCAAGCAGTAATGAACACCTTTTTGGTAAGATGCCGCACATGCATCAACGAGCAGGGGGGGCATTTAAATTCCATTATTTTTAAAACTACGAGTAATTAAGCTATATTTAATAAAATCGAATGAGCTTTAACATGAATAGAAGAAAAATGAAATCCATACACTGAAAAAAAATTATTTGAGTTTCTTAATGTAGCAAAATTCATCAGCCACCCTGTATATGCATCGAAGCAAGCATTCCATACATAGGAGCCTTTCTTGTAGCATAGAAGGGTATATAAAGATCTTTATCTTGAGCTGGGCGGGCCAGTTTGTGTGACAGCTACATGCCTTAGTGGTCCGATCTGACCAAAATATTACACAACTTTATTCGCCAAATAAGCCGTGTCTTGAAATATCTCCTCAAATGAAAAGTTTACCATACATCGACCTTATTTCGATCTGTCAGTTTTATGGCAGCTTTATGCTAGAGTAGTTCGATCTAAATGACTTAGATTATAACAACGCTTTAGGCAATAATCCAATGCATCTCGCGATTTTTACGATGAGTGAAATTTTCAGCAACGAAGTTCCATTAAAGTTTGTGTGCGGAATAAAATTTCTTCTGCCGAAACGTTCAAAATGTTGGAAAAGACCTTTTTGTTTGGTACAAATTATTCAAAAAAAGTGTCGAGAAATCACGTCCAGACGTCCATCAACAGCAACTGATGATCATGATGATCAACACGTAAATAAAAGAAAGTGTTTGAGAATCGACGATTAACAGTCAGAGAGATCGTTGGAATATCGGAAGGATCAGTGAAAACCATTTTGAAAGATTACTTGGGCTTAAGAAAAGTGAATAGTGAAAGCACGATTAACTCCAAAATCACTCTTTTTTTCCAAAAACCAGCGTCGCGTTAATGTCTGTAAAACAATGCTTTTGGATTACCGGAATTTCTTGAAACGTATTATTACTGGGGATGTAACGTAGTAAGGGTGAGCCGAAGCCGCAAAACCACGTTAGAGCAGGTAAAAAATCAAAACTATGCTGACAGTTTCCTTCGATTATCGTGGTATGGTGCACTCCGAATTCCTTTTGAACCGGCCAAACTATTAACAAGGAATACTGTTTAAGTGTTGTGCGAAGTTTACGCGAAATAACTCTCGGTTTTTGCATCACGATAGTGCAACGTCGCATACTGCATTGATTCTTCGTGTGTTTTTTGCCAAACTCAATACATATTTCGAATATTTTATGCATTTTTATTATAGCGAACTAAATAAATAAATTTCTTTTTTTGAAAAATCTCTTTTATTCTGTATTCTTGCTGCTACATATACTATGTTTAATTTTAAAGATTTATTAAACTTATTTCTTAACTTAACGACTATTTACAAGTACATAACATAACATATAGTAGTCAGCGATCTCTTAACAAAAAAATTGCTCTTAATATGGTATTGAGTGATCCATTTCGAATTTCCCTACTTTTTTAAAGAAAAAACACAGAAGCTATCTGGCAATAGTATCATACGAAAGAACATTCTTATTTATATTTGTTCCGAAAATCGAAGAGAATGTTGTCCGCATCGACTTTACACATATTCACAGAAAAAAGTCCACGCGATCTTGGTGACCAATTTCGGCCGGCCCAAAACGTGACAATTATCTGCTCAAAGCATGAATCAAAGAGAGATTGTCCGCCCCGACTTTACACATATCCACAGAAAAAAGTCGATGCGATATGTGGGAAGTGACGCCGTCTTGTTGAAACCGTATTTTGCCGAGATCACGGGCTTCATTTTCAGGCATCTAATAGTCGTTAATCGTGGCGCGATAATGGTTGTCTTTGAGAGTTTCGTACTCACTGGTCCACAAACCACACCAAACCGTTGTGTCTTTTTTTTTTTGAATGAAATGGCAGCTCTTTAATCTCTTTGATTTCTCTTCGTCACAAAT